>NW_026921197.1:0-179312 GCF_032062105.1 Saccostrea cuccullata
ATATATTTATTGATATTTTATCAAACATTAATTCTAATGTCTTTTCATTGTGAATTACAGCAAATAATATTATATATAGCATAAAATAATATTGCGGGTCATAGAATTAATAAGTGAAGAGCATTGTGCGATGTATATAGTTTATCCCACAATGCTCTATATATATGAATGTTTTGACCCACAATTATATACAATATTTATAATATTAACTCAAAAATTATATTATATATTACATAAGGACCATATATAACGCCTAAATCATGAATATGGCATATGTATGCAATGTAGAAATGCGAGATCCCACATACCAGCTTAGAAGCTCGGTGCCCACAAACAACCTCATATACCTATATATATATATATATATATATATATATATATATATATATATATATATATATATATATATATATATATATATATATATATATATATATATATATATATAATAACAAAGCATTTAAGATATTGATCCAGATAACTTTAACACTGATTTTGTCCGTATAGACTCACTTTTTTAAATTAATTTTTATCACTTATTAGTTAAATTCCTTAATATGTCTTAATTTAAAAAAAATCAAAGTTAGAAAATGTAATGCATGAAAATGCTCTACCCGGTGTATCACACCATGGCAGTTACAATTAAATAGAAGTTTTTTTCATTAATTTTATCTAGCATTAGATAATCTAAAAATAATAAACAGGAAAACACATGATGACTTTTAACAGCTTACCTTTACGGCGTGGAAATAAAGTAAAAATATAATGCATCTGAGTGTCAAATCGAAGAGCTTTCCTCGACTTAAAACTGGCACATATCGCAACTAGGTTAAGGGCTACCCGAAGGTAGATCAGTGTATGCAGAGCCTCAGGAATCCGATTATGACGTCACGGTGAAAATGTACAAATGAATCTCGGCGAATAAATAATAATTTTCTTTTTCTTATACTCTTATATACTTTGATTTCTCATAATTATTGTAAATATAAATCAATTTGTAACTTATCTTGTCATTTTAACACTATTTTAATCTAAAATCAAAGCCAACTTGATCTCGCTGTACAAACAGTCATAGGCTAGTTTGACACGCAGTTTCTCTGTACTTGAGACGCAGATCAAGCTATAAATGGAACTGAAAAATATGAAAATTAAAACTAAATGAGCGTGATATGACTGAAATTGATTCATATTTTTGAATGCATTAATCAATACTTTACAGTCTTATTTAACTGAGTACTATCAAATCTCTTATAAAGCCGCAGTCATGCACTTTTATACAGAAACACACTACAATCACAGGTACTATCCTTCCAAAATCTCAAAATTCAACGATATCCGCTTGATTATAAATTATAATATTTTATACACTTGTAGCTACATGTACTATCCCTACTATTTTGAAAAGTGCTGGGAGCAAGTTGTGCGCTGTTGATATTTTCCGTAATTTTCCATTTCTTCAATGCGTATTGTGTAAATGCACATAGTTTATCAAAAGTCATCAGCTACATTTCATATAATTCCCGGGCATAGAAAAGTTGCTCCCAGCACTTTTAGGGTTTAAAAATTATCTTAAAGAAAACACAATCAATTTTATAGTGAAAAATAATCCGTATATCGTTGAACTTTTACGATCTTTGTATCCGTACATATTTCTTTTTATTTTATACATGTCACGTGACAAACAACTGATGTACGCAAAGTCGCTTTGGCCGAACTCGGTTGAAACCCCATACGTATACATATGCATTAGTATAATTCCTATTAAATTAAAACTCATGCTAATAAAAACATATCAACATTATATTGGTTCTTTTTTAATATTTAAAGGCATATTTCCTATGGGCGGCCTTAACCTAGCTGCGATGTGTACCTCTCTAATCAGCACACTGCCACCCTGTGCGGTCAACACCCCTCCCCCTTCTCCCCTATCCCCCTAAATGATAGCTCGGTCCGTGTGTGTTCATCGTCAACATACCTAAACTGCTCTCTCACCTTGAGTCAAACAGTATCTATTTTCGGGATTCTGTTCATACCTTGTGAGAACTACATGTACTCTCATAAAAGATTTTTTTTCGAAATCAGTTGAATATAAATTGTGCAATTTATGGATAAAAAAAATCATTTCCTTTCGTGAATTTAAATAAAAATATTTTATAAATCAATTTAATGAAACAAAGTCCCTTAACTCAATCCGCTGATTTATATTATTTGTACAATGTTTCCATAATGTTTATGTAAATAAGTCTTTTCATGAACTTTAAAAAAAAATACTGCACTTTTGGTACATGAACTCTCGGATCATTGTGTTTTCTTTCGGATCACCGGGTTTTCATCGGGTTACAGACAGAATAAATTCTAGTAGAAAAGATTGAAATAATTCTAACATACCAAACTTAGGAAATTTGCTCGCATTATTTTTTTTTCTAAGGTATTTTACTATCATAATAAAAAAGAAGTCTGATTCTGCCGTGACCATGCAAGACAAGTAAATATATTGCACCCAATCAATTTATAGTATTAATCCATTTAATGTCATACGTATATAACTTTATTTAAGAAGTCAACATTATTTTTGGCTATTTTGGTTAGATCATGATTATCTAATTTTAAATTGGTTTACGGACTTTCAACATCCCGCCCTTCAAATATGTCTTATATGAGATTTCCGGGTAAGTCTAAAATATTTTTCAGGGTTAAATAATTCATTTGCAATAAAAACAGTACACACAAAGTTTAATAGCAATGATTTATAATTATTTAGTCGGAAAAATCGCATTTCACTCTTTAATATTTGTTTATAATTTTTTTTTTTTTGTTTTTTGTATTATAAAGAAAAAAAAGTATTTTATCATTTAATGTTTGTTAATTAATAAGAGGTTTTATGTATCTAATATATGAATGTTTACATGTACATAAATGAGAACTTAGCAAACACGTACATGTACATGTGCAGTTGAAGCAGATTCATATTCTGTTGACACAGTTTACATGTATTAATGCAGAGCGCCATTATATTAACAATTATTAATATTTCAACTCAAGAAATTAAGTTTCTTGAACTATATAGTATTTTTAAGCCGATTTCTTTGGACCTTTCTTTCGGCCGGTCCTCTAGATATATTTTCCTTGATATTTTAATATTTGATTGCTATTTTTGGGTACACCTCTGATTGTAAGCTTTAAACATTAAGTACAAATATTTAATTTATTGCGTAAATTTCTTCCGTGAAATAATTTAGTACTTGTAAATAATTTTTTGGGTAAAATGTATATTTTTTCATCAATAATAATCTATTTATAGAGTTTCATAAATTTATAATAGTACCCGTGAGAAACGGCACATAATTATGCAAGGGATTTTTGTGCAACAGTTACACATGTTACATATATGTTAAAATATCGATAATTCAAGTAGTCATAGTTCAACATTAAGATGAGAATTTCAACAAACAACTTTTGTAAAATTACCGGTGATCTCAATTTTTTATTATAATAATTAAATATGCGTTACAATGTATAATTTAGATTTAAGGCTTTGCAAGTATTTTAATTAAAATATTGCAGTAAGTAATCATATAAATCTTTTCGTCTTGTCAGAAAACGTTCCGCATTTTGAAACAATCCTATCAGTTTTTGCGTTGATCCTATCGTG
This sequence comes from Saccostrea cuccullata, assembly GCF_032062105.1. Classification (NCBI taxonomy): domain Eukaryota; kingdom Metazoa; phylum Mollusca; class Bivalvia; order Ostreida; family Ostreidae; genus Saccostrea; species Saccostrea cuccullata. The sequence goes on from NW_026921197.1 coordinate 3,653, forward strand.
AAGATCGTTTATCAGGCCTATCGTGTTTTGCTTTTTCCGTGTTTTGCGTGTATCGTGTTTTGCGTTTATCCTATTCTGTCCTATTCTGTATTCTGTCCTATCGTGCGTGTATCCTATCGTATCGTGCGTGTATTCATATCGTATCGTGCGTGTATCCTATCGTATCGTGTATCCTGTAAAGAATAACGATGCGGGTACTGTATCTCTTCTGTTAGCAGAAAAATACATATTGCTGATACAATATATTGATGTATTTATTTTCTTTAGTTTTTTGCTAGCATCATTAATTTCATGCGAGTTCTTACACGGACAAGTCCTTTTACCTTTTTTCTGCGTTTCTATACTACTGGATTAGTCCATTTGTCTTATAGGTTAGGGGTGACACTATTATTTTGCGCCAAACTGTCACGTGTAAGTTTTTTCGCCCGTTTCCTGGACTATTCTATTGAATGGAAATGCAAACTGCATGAATTACGTAAAGTTTGTTCTTTTCTATCGGAATCCTGGTCGAGCTTTCAAAAAAAAAAAAATAAATAAAATCAGTGACATTGTAAAGTGATTTAGAAGTTTCATCATTTAAAGTAATAAAACATCTGATCATACCCCCCCCCCCTCCCTTCCAGGGGTTTCCATACCCCCCCCCCCTTCCAGGGGTTTCTCTCACAGAGTATTGACTGACTTGTATGAAAGTGTTATCTCTCACATTTCAGGATTGAGAAAACATGAATTGACAATTTTTTTTTTCTTATGTTGACCAATCATCCCTGGGAAAACCTTCCTGAAATCTGCACCATTCATATATCGCCGTCAAGTTTGTTGGGTCATTTAAGGCTTTAATTATTGTTCCCACGTTTCCAACAATCTTTGATGCTTTTGCATACCCAAGAAACTATTAAACATAATCTGCATGTCAGTCATACCGTACAGTGGCTGGAACGTTATTGTTGCCAACTTACACGAACGATCACGTTACACGGACGATTCCGCACGATTAACGCACGATTAAACCTGTTACACGAACAATCCTTCACGCACACGATTCTACACGTTACACGATCTTACACGATTGTTAACGCAAACGCACGATTTTCACTCAAAATAGTACAAATTATTTAGGAATCAATATTTTCAAAACGAAATACGGCTTATTACTTATTTAAGATTTCAAAGAATTATCACCATTATTTCATAGACGTTGAAGAAAAAACGGAAAATGATATTTCTGTAACTAAATATATGCAAGACTTAATATTTTAGATTAAAAATAAATAATTCTAAGGTAATTCTAAAAAATAAATAAATGGATTTTGTTCGTTCTATTAGACAATGTACATGTATGTGGGTCGTATAATTTGATTGAATTGGATATCATGATATGCATAAAGGGGGATACGATTGAACAAAAATGGCAGCATGGAATGACTTAAATTATAATTACAAATTGTATCCTTATTTTTCCATTGATTCAATGTCTGATAAACTTGCCAATTATTCAACTTTTTCATTTGCAGAAATTTAAAATTAATTAATTACAAATAGGCTCAAGAGATAAACACAGATAATGAAAACTTCCGAAAATCATGCCGTGCCCATGTATATTTGTCGACTAACTAGTTATGTAGGCATTGAGAAATGTTTATTTCTTTGTAAAAAAAAATATTTATTTTCAATGAATTGATTTAAAGATTATCCTGACCATAATAAGAAGCAAATAATAATTAAAATAAGATTTTTCATAAAGGCGATTAAGATCTAAGTACGGTTTATCACAATATTGATCGCGCTATTTGACGAGAACTTAATATTGTACGACTTACTATATTGCTTGTTTACGGGCGATAATTAGTTCGTTCTGCATTCTATTATGTAAATTGCGCTTTTTCATTTTATTTGGATTTTAATTAATAAATTAAGAAAAACAAACAAGGGAAATACTCATTTTACATGTAACATTCCGATAAAAACTTACAAAACGAAATTTACACGATTCTAAACGCACGATCTCGCACGATTAAAAACGCACACGATTGAGTCTGATACACGAACGATCTTTCACGTTACACGAACGATCGCTCACGATACACGAACGATTCTACACGATTGGTTTGTCAACAATAACGTTCCAGCCACTGTATAAGTAAAATTTTTAGCGAGGATTTAATTTTGGCATTATTAGCAAGGGTGTCGAGATCGCTAAAATTGGGTATCGCTAAAAATTAATTGCGTTTTATATGTAATAGTTTCTTTGTAAGCATTTGAAAATCGCTAAAATTACATCTCGCTAAAAGTAAAATAACAATTTTTAAGGAAAAATATCTAAATCTGCGTATCGCTAAAATTTCCACTTATACGGTATTCCAAATTTCTTGCAGTTATCATATTTTCAGCTGTATTCCTCATAGCATATGCTGTATGCAGTTGAATATAATTCATTTATCCTTTACATGTGGCCATGTTTTCAAGCATTAAACAACTACTTCTCATGTAGCCAGGCTTTCCAGCATTAATAAAGTGTTTCCTTTATTTACGCCCTCCTCTAAAAACATGCATTTTCAGACTCGCAGAGTGAGGTGCACATATTTACGTCGCAGGTTCGAATCTACAGCGGGACATGATCATGATTTCATTCTTTATTTGAGATACAAACAATACATACGATTTATATAAAATGTGTTCATTTTCCATTGCTTTGATGTGCATCATACAACTTAAAATGAATGCATGATGTTTTGTGCAACATCTCTATAATTTACTCCAGTGAAATAATTTAATCCCCTCCCCCTCTCCCAATGTAAGAGTTTATAGCTTATCATGCTTATAGGTTCTATAGATATTGATGGTTTTAGTCATTATCTTTAAGCTGTTACTTGTGAATAGTTTAATTAGGGATATTTTAACATACATGTAATGGTTGCACAAAGATTTCGTAGATATTTGCTGTTTCTCACATGTACTATTATTATAAATGTATGAAACTCTATCAATAGATTTATTAATTCATTTCTGCACAAAAAGAAAATATATATATATATTTACATGTATTTGTACATGTACTTAATAAATTTATCTACAATAAGTTATTTCATGGGAGAAATTTAGGCAATTAAAAAGAATATTTGTATTTAATGTCTAAAGCTCACAATCCGTCAGATAAAAAAATCGCAATTAAAATTTTAAAATCTTGTAACAAGAAAACATGTAATAGACCGGCCGAAAGAAAGGGTAAAAAAATCAGCTACAACAAAATTAATTAAATCATCATGATAGATATGTTATCAACTATACGAGGGGTATCAAAAAGTTCGTGGACTGAGGATTTGAAATTAGTACTATGAAGTCTGTGCTTTCATAATTAATATAGAACATTAAACAACAGAAAATAAAGCAATGTTAAAAATTTTTAGCTTAATTGATACGTTCATTACTTGCCAATTTATTATACGTGTAATATAAAAAAATACATTATATTACCACCCGGCGCTGTAGCTCTCTTATATGTAAACATTTATATATCAGTTCCTTAAAACCTTGTATTATTTACCAAAAATAGAATGTATGATAATTTCTTTTCCTTACAAAACAGAACACAAAAATAATAGATAAATATGGGCATAGAAACATGCGATTTTTCCGACCATAAAATTAAGAAAAATAAAATTATAAATTATTGCTATTAGATATGAAAGCGTATTGCTGCCACTTAAAAAAACAATATCATAAGTCGTACGTAGGACATACTAAGTCGTACGTACGAGATAATAAATCGTATGTTCGACATAATAAGTCGTACAAACGAGATACTAAGTCTTACAAACAAAGTACTATGTCGTAAGTACGACTTATTATGTCGTACATACAATTTATGATCTCGTACGTTCGACTTTTTTATGTCGTACGCACGACTTATTATGTCGTACGTACGACATATTATCTCATTCGCACGACTTATAATCTAGCTCGTACGACTTAGTATCTCGTTCGTACAACTTAATATTATTTCGTAGGTACGACTTATTATGTCGTACATGTACGTATGACTTATGTCGTACGTGCGACATAATATATCGTACGTACGGCTTAGAATTTCGTACATACGACTTAGAATCTCGTACGTACGACTTATTGCTTCGTACGTACGACTTATTATCTCGTATGTTCGACTTATTATCTTTTACGTATGACTTACAATTTTTTTTCAAGTGGCAGCAATATGCGTCCGTAATTCGACTTTTTTGTGTACTAACACTAAAAATACCGGTAGTCAAAATAGGTTGAAGTCCATTGGTAAATGGATTAAAACCCTGATTTTTTTTTCTTATTTAATATCATTTGAGGCATATAAGAGGACAGACTGTTAAAAGTACTTTACTAATTGAAAAATAGATAAAAAAGATCTAACCAAATAGCCCAAATTCATTTTGAATTCTTAAATATTAAAGTTTCTCAAGGAAGGAAATCTAATAAAACTGTAAATTGATCATGTGTTTGATTTTCTTTCATGGTCGCGGCGGAATCAGACGGTTTCTTTTATTTAATTATTTTTACCTGCTTTTAAACCTTGAAAAACAATGCAAGCTAAATTTCATAGTTTAGAGCGTTGAAATTATTTTTTATATAAGCCTATTTCTAGGATTAATAAAAATGCTTTCAAGAATTAATTTTATCTGTATTATACAGTTAACCCGATGATCGGAAATCCATTTGCCATAAATACAGTTAAAAAAAGTTTTTAAAAATTCAGTTTCACGATCATCATTGAAACTTGACTTAAATTATCTTTTATTTAAAATTAAAGAAAGGACATAATTTTAAATCCATAAATTGTACAATTATCTCTTTTATTATTTAGAATGAAATCTTTAACGGATGCTGTTCCCTCTGCGCTTTAATGTTTTTTTTTCCGATGCAGAAAATTAAGGCATGAACTTTTCTTTCCATTTTTCGGTTGAAGAAATCTTATTTTAGTCAACAAACCGAAAAGCAAAACTTGGAATACCACGCTAGTGTCTTCCTATAGCAAATATAAAAAGTGAGGATTTCCGAATATACACGATAAACACAATACATGATAACGGAAAACATGATACCATAGTATACAATAGTATACACGTACGATACAATATGATACTCTCACGATAGGACACATTAGAATTGTAAAGAATAAAAAATTAAAAGTTTATAGTTTTGATCAGCAATGGTGCCTCTGTCAAAATTGATTTAGAATATCATGGCCTCTGGTTTAAAACACAGACCAAATTTAATTGTTGGAAAGTTGTTACCACGTGACCTATAAGGTGCATGGTCCTTTTGTTCGTGATAGCTCTCTTTATTTTTGTGTAACAATTTCCTATTGAATAGTTTTTTCATATCATACACCTTAACGAAATAAGCAATACGCTATAGTGCAGGTTTACAAATTATCATCATAATCTTAAACATATTCCTTCCTCAATTGTGTTTACATGAAAAAGCTATTTTAATGCACGTTTTCATTGAAGAGAACACTAATATAAATAAGCAAATTCAAAGAATTTTGGTACCCCGCTTTCGGTGTCTTTGTGGGTGAGATGTCATATTTAATGCCATATTGTGTCAACTGTGAATGCCCTATCATACTGAGTATGTCATTCAGAATATTCACCTAAGTTGATATTATAAACGAAACGAATAAGATCAATGGTGAAGGTCAAGGAGTCAGAAATCATAGCATGATCGGAAATATGGTAATACACATGTCAAATAGGAAAGCCCTTCTCAATCAAGACGTGAAACACTGATGAACTCGAATGGCAACATAGCGAAGATTTAGTTTTTCTTAAATGCAAATTAAATATATTAGAACCCAAAAAGGGTCTTCTCACAAAAAATACGATTTTGAAATATGAAAGCCATGGCACCAAAAAAAACAATAGGTCAAACTCCAAAGTCAAAGTCAGATGGTTAACGTTCCCGATATCCAATGAAAGGTCTTTTAACAAGAATTATATATATACTGAAAGAAGTAGAAATGCAGGGTAAACTTTTTAGGTGAATTAAATTTGTTATTCTTAAAATAATTTGTAGTGTTTTTATCTACTTTTAATTATAAAATAATATTTCAAAAAGACATAATTTAATTCCCACTTGATTTTGTCTAATAATTCATGAGTTATTAAAGCTCATATGACGATACTCTCTAAAAGTGAAAATCGAAAACTATCCTTGTCTTCAATGTCTCTCCCGTGCATCTGTCAGAGCCTTATTTCTCCTTTGCATGGAATTTCATCAGATTGTTTATCTTTCAAACCCTGACTATATTTGGCATGGGTAACCACGCAAAAACGGTGCGAGCAATCGCGCCAGTTAGAGGAATACAGCAGTAAGCTGACTGGCTCAAAGAACAAAATTGCGGATTGCTTTCTTTCAAATCTTGTATGAATGTAATGATTGTAATCGTCTACTGTATAAATTGCTGTTTTTGTGGTAGTAATTATAAGGTGGCGATTTAAGAGATGACAGGACGAAAAACCCGCTCGTAACATGGCTCTGCTTCGCGTTAACGTCATCGACACGGTTGATTGAAAACCATTCAAGACCCTCTGTTACAATGGGTAACAAGTTTTATTGGTGAAAATTTTCAAGCAACTGCTTAGTGAACAGTTGTTGCCTATTTCATTAATTAGGCAATTTGAAAACTAGACCCCATTGAACTTCCGTTAACTGTGCCAAAATTGCAAGAAATTCATAAGGTCTCTTAATGTTGAAAAACTATTTGCATACCTTATATGTATCAAATAATGCAACAAGATTTGTTGACAAACTCGTCGTTATCAAATTGTACGTGTTTGGGCTTTTAAGCGTTTTCCCTACATGACCTTTTCATAAATTTTACGGTTGAGTAATTCTTAAAACTGATGTTGGTGCACAGTAACTAAATTTCTCTTCTGACTAATTTTTTTTTAATTTTTGGTCATGTTGTCATTTTTTTGGAACATTATGTTACCCTGCGTTTCTTTTTCCTTTCAGTATATGTAAACTATGATAGCCCTATCCCTAACTGTCAACAGTTATGATTAAGATTTGTTTTTTTTAAAGTAGGTCAAAGTCCAAGGTCAAAGGGTCAAAGTTCTTGGGATCCAATGAAAGGTGTTAAAGAAGAAATAAATATGTGAAGTATGAAAGCCCAAACCCTTACCATTCAAAGATAAGACGAGCATTAAAATTGTTAAAAAGTAATTCCAAGGTCAAGGTCAGAGGGCCAACGTTATTGTTATCCAATGAAAGGACTTTTCACATAGATTACATATATGAAGTATGACAGTCCTAGCCCTTACCGTTTCAGCGTATTAGTAAAGGTTATTTTTTTTCATAAGTACAAAAATCTCCAAGGTCAAGGTCAAAATGTCAAAGTTGTTGGTATCAAATGAAAGATCTTACCACAAAAAATACATACTGTAAATCGAGTGAATTTGGTGCATACGTATTTTAGCGCAAATGCCATTGGGAATGCATTGGCGCAAATAAATTTTAGCGCTTCAACCTGCAAAAATCATATTAATGTGATATTTTTTATCCATTCCCGTATTTGACTTCTGGTAAGTCAAGCAAGGAAACACGATGGTGCTCCCCTATATGTCAACTTCAACGCAGAGTTGTAATCACATGGATGAGGCACATATATGTTATACTTTAGTTTCATTTTATTTGAAATAAAAAACATGGAGTATTTACGCATTATATTCAGATTAAAACAATGCATGCATAAAACAAATACTTGGATGAACGATAATAAATTATATTCAGGCATTTTTGTACGCTCAATTATCATGCTTGATTGAATAGTTTACCTTGAAGCGAAAGATGACTGACACGCTGAGAAGCCAAAATATGAAGGTGCTAATGATAAATATAGGGTAACAACTAACAAAAGTTTAATAAAATTATAATTTGGCAAAATTTCTCGATCGATCCTACCATGTACAGAGCTAGTGTGTATATAAAACCCTTCGACATTACGTAATAGCGCCTCCCGGTTTACATGTAGATGTTTTTATGTGAAATCTTTGAACACAAACACAAAAAAATATTTAACAACCGCTCAAATTAATGGTGCGCCAAATATTTTCGTTTTCAGTAATTGGAATATATGAAAGTCCTTTTATCTTTTGTGCAAGAATTATGGCTAAAGTAAAAGTGTCAAATTTTCTTGTAAAAGTGGGTAAAACTCCAAGATCAAGGAAAGTTCTTGTCTCAAAGATTATACTTGTGATTTATTAAAGTCGTAGCTTCACTTAATCAAAAGTTATGGGCAAGGTTAGAGTTTTTGTGAAGGACGGAGGGACAGCTATACTGACTGACTAACGTACTGACAGACGGACAGACGAATGAGATTTAATGTCCCCTCGATTTCGCAAGAGCAGGGGACAATACATTCCGTCAATACGTCCAAAGAACAGGTGACCATGAGTGTAAGAATAACAATTTGTTTTATTTTTATTTCAAGAGATATTCATGTTTTTTTTCATTATTAATTCTGTAATACTGATGTGGGAAGCGTTTTTTCTATGGGTCGATTAAGGTTACTTTTGCATTCAAATACTTGTATTATTCAACATCAAATCATAGTTTCAGATATCGTTGATGAGGGTGATGGTATTGCTGAAAAAGACAATAGAAGGCCCGGGAGTATCCGCAATTTGCTGTGTATTTTCATATCAGTGTCTGGTGTAATGCTGGTGGCAATCTCGATCTCTCATTTAACGCTGCTTATTGTACAGAAGCAAAAGAAGAAATGTGGTGGAAATAATAGTCACCTAGATCAAAATGGCATCTATGAAATAGTAAATATACAAGACGATGCTCAGGAACAAAGAATGTAATTGGTGCTTGAAGAAAATGGATCTCTTTGATTAGAGAATATTTTGTTTTTACTCAATCAAATTCAAAGAAAATCTGCGTAAACTTTTATATATCTTTTTTTTTTGCCTTTTTTCTACTGGTTAACTTATTTTTTAGACCAGGTAATGGCAGCGACTTGCAATAGAATTTCCATTGCAATATATGTATTGTAAAAAACACTTTCAAGAGAAATTAAAATATATCTTTCTAACGTATTAAGTACAATTTATATGAAAATTATATTAAATAGTCAAAAAGAAAATTTATCTAGTCTTACTCTTTTTTGCAACATTGCAAACATTATCGACAATTTTGACTATTTATATTATTATACGAATCTTAAAACAGCTACACATTTTTCATCAAGAAGAGTTTCTCGGTATATCGGTACCAAAAAAAATTCACTGAGGTAAAGTGTATTTCAATTTATTAGATTAAACTTTACCTCTTTCGGTATTTTTTTTCAGATGAAACGTTAAAGATTATTCTTACTAATTGTATTTCGTATGAAGGTTGACTATATCAAAGTTATAAAACTTTCTTTTGATATAATATTTGATGAATAATGTCTATTTTTAAAATGACGGTATGAATAAAAACAATTTAACAAACAAGAAGGGGAACAGATTCACAAGCTTTGCTAATCAGTTACGCAAAATATGATAATGTTTGATACCCCAAAATGACTAGAAAAATGTTTCTGTAAGACAAGACAATCAACGCATCATATGAAAAGGTTAGCAAAAAGATGGAATAGCAAACAAAATAAGACAGCATCATAAGAAAAAGTTGGCAAAAAGATGATACATCTAATAAAACTGAAAGATTTCAAAATCTCCTAAACCAATGTTTATGTCGTAGATTTAAATACATAAATAAAATACCTTCAACATACTTTACAAAAGACCTTCAATCAACGCATCAAACACTGTGCGATATGAACTCATACAACTGTATGCTTAACTTCGTAGAACACATTTCAACAATCAGATGCGAACCAGTTTAATTACTGCGAACCAGGTTTTAAAAACTGTTTGAAACTGTAAAGTATGATTGTACAAAGCTTCTAGAAATAAATAAGCATAAAGGACTTTCTTATTTAAGGTAAAGATCCATACTACGTAAAATAACGTTATGTGACGTTATTCTCGTTTGTGACGTTATTACGTCAAACGCGCCCGACGCTTATTCTATCAAAAATGCCTGACGTCGATTTCACTTACCGTGAAAAAAAGGTACATTAATTTCCAAATAAAAGGCATAAATATACGATGTTCAGTTATTTTCCGGGATGCATGATCGAAGGAGAGTTTAAATTTAGATGATTCGTCAAACCGAAAGTACAACAAAGATGGCATGGAAGATTCATTGTCTCGAGTACAAGATAACTAAAAGACTTCGACAATCGGGTCGTTTTTTGTCTCTGTAAGTTGAAGAAATACAGAGTAACAAATAAATGGTTCTCTTGTCGAAAGTCTATATCGTTTGCTTACATGTTTGTACATAGGCTTAGTACATAACCATTTTCGAACCACGTACGGCTCTGAAAGTATTCAGGTACCTAACTACTTTGCTTCAATATTCCGATTTTTATATGTCGTTTTTCTCTTCTCGATTGTTTGAATTAAAATATCGTCCCCTGGGGATTCACTCAGGATTTTGAAAAAAAATTATGGAAAACTTTTTTTTACAATGTATATATCATACATAAAACAGTTACTGGACAAATATTAATGCTCTGTTATTTGGTATATCCAGTAATCCTTGCACTGAAACATAAAATAATTATTCAATATTGATAAAAAAAAAAAAAAAACCCAGAATATTTCATTTAAGTAGGAAAGGACATTGATACATTGACAAAAAAATTCCTTAATACACATAATATGTGACATATATGCTGAAAATTTGGAAAAATTTGTTTTAAAGCTAGTGCACAATAATCTTTAGCTTTCATTTGTAGTGCTTTGGGTATACAATGTAGTGTATTGCTGCACATGTCATTAGACTGACAGGTGTCCTGGGTTCGATTCTCTGGAAGTTGAAAAAATACAGAGTAACAAATAAATGGTTCTCTTTTGTCGAAAGTCATTATCGTTTGCTTATATACTTGTACATAGTACATAACCATTTTCGAACCTTTTGGGCCTCTTGTTATATGTTTGCTAGAGCCAATTTCCAAATTGATGATAAAATTACATATTTCTCATCTACGGTATATGCAATATGTATAATAAATGAGAAAAACATACGTCGAACAGACCAAGGGGTCTATATCAGATGGGGAAAGGGGATATTTCTGTCTTCAAGCACCCATGAATAGTATAGCAATAGATATCAGTCGCTAATAAGATAATGTGCAATTTTATGCATTACCATGATTACTGTAATGATAGTTAGACTTCAACCCACAAATAACAATATGACAGTAACAAAGAAGGGAATACATGTATAAGATGATAAATAGGAATGCCTATGAGATCATAGAGGGTGATATACAAAGGAATAAGGAAAAGGATAAAATTTCAATCCAGCATTTCACAAAATCAACTCTGTTAGTTAAGCCGAGTGCTTACAATGTTATAATTATACAATTAGGTTGTTCGTGCGTGGTTTAATCATGCATTAATCATTAAAAACAAAGATAACCAGTTTCAGTTTAGATTTTGTGGATTTATGTCAAGATTGTAGCTTTTTATTTGAATGAAAAATTATTAATACTGTCTCATAAAAGTTATGACAATGTTTTTTTTCAAAAACAAATCAATTTTCCAACATACAGAATTTATTGCATAATTACCTTGACCCTTTGATCACAAAATCATTAAGGGTCTCCCTCGAGCCACAGAGAGTTGCTGTGTAAAATTTCAATGCAAAGGCTTCTTGAAAGTGTTACAGACAGACAGAAAGACACACGGACAGATGCACAGACCTAAATTTAGTATCCCCACTTTCAGTGAAAGGGGAGACAATTATATAAGTTTTTTTTTGTTGTTGATTTTAAACTTGGTTTATCAAGATACTTCTTTAAAAAAAATAGCATAACTTTCCCAGTGATTATTCAGTTCTTTCTTTTCCTACGTAAATAGTTTTTGATATCATATTGAGCTTAATAATATTATACACCTACACATTTATCTATTTTAACATCAATATGCACTAAGCAACACAGTTCCAAAAACCCAGATAATGTATTGGACCAGCATGCAAAACTTGTATCAAACCATTTTCCCCCAAATGAATGAAGAGTCCTTCCCAAACTTATGAGTTAGGACTTTGTGCTGTGTCATGTAGCATGATAAAAAGCTGGAGAAGAAAAAAAATATTTTTTTTTAATTTCATTATTAGAATACAATTTTAAAGAAGTATAATTGAACTGCCTAAACTCCAATACAAGTCAAATTGAACCATCTTGGATGTCTTGATTAAATGTTTTTATTTTAGGCACAGAGCAACAGAAAAGAGTTTTTTTTAAACTAGACCAAGTTCATTATGCATGTATTATTACTCAGGTACTTTTAATATGCAAGTATACATACAAATCAAATATTCAGTACCTATAATGATGTTCATCAGCTCAGACAATTTCAGGTTCGAGAATCTGTGTCAAAACTCATGGAACAAATGCTCACTGGATCCATATCAAAATATCACTTTAACATAGAACATTCTATTTACTCAGGGAGTTGTTGACTTTTAAAGCATCATTCCAATGACTTTTCATACCAATTTTGCATAGATCAGTTTTTCCAAGGAGGGGTCCTGCCATCCAAGGTCACTTTTAGTAAATTCACTGTTATCTTAGGACTTTCAGTCAGGCGGGATATTCTTGATGTTATGTATTATTTTAGCCTCTAAAATTTACACAGCTTTCATTCATCGTTGAAATATATGTGGCCGGGATAGAAATTCAGGACATATAAGAAAATAAGATTATCAGTAAGTTGTCTAATGATTGTCAACAATGATTAAAAGTACCTGATGTTATTAATTTTTTAACCAATGAAAATTTATTTGCCATTTGAAAGACACTAGTACCGAGAATACTACGTCTTACTAAAAGTCCAAGGATGGCAGAGAATAATTGTACTGCTAGGTTAAGTATGTACATTTAATAATTCTGCAATGTCCATGGGAACAAACACACTCACCACTAGATCCGCCATGAAAATTTCAATCAAAAAGCATCCTATAGAAATTATACTATGGAAATGAGAAAAAAAATATAAGTGCTGACAAAAATTATTGTGTAAGGGTGATTTTGACAGCTCGGTCAGAGTACATAAAACAACTATTTTTTTTATTGTTTGACTTACTTAACCCTTTTAATTATGAACTCTTTCATATATTTATAAAACCTTATTGATTTTAAAAATACAGAAATTACTTCACATTTTACCAATTAAATGACATAGCTTTAGTAATGATGCTCTCATTGCAATTCTAGTCACCAACTATGGAGCTTGAATTTATTAAACGAATTTGAGTTATGTACGGAAAACCTCGATCATTCAGTGCTAGAGTGTCTCTAGCTTAAGAAGGGGATCGCTGCCTTCCAAGGATATGATCGCCTGTAAGCACGGTGTTTTAAACAAACAAACATTACAAAGTGGAAACACTGAACATATTCATCTCCGCGTACATTAATTTGATCTATTTTATATGGTATATGAATAAAAACATGATAAACAACGTTGAACCTTACTTGGACAGGTCCGAGCATTTCCTGAGATCAGAAACCAGACGTTAAAAAGATGTGGCAAACAAACCACTTATTTGTATCTATGAATAGCGAGAAATGTATTACATAGACACAAAAAGTAGTAAAACGTGCCAATTTTTAATCAACTAAATCGCATCCAAACTACCCATGTTGAAACTGAAAGTATTTTCTTCTTTCACTTCCGTCACAACGTCACACATGCGCATTAACGGTTTATAGAATATTCCGAAGATTGAACCCGATTACTATTAGGCTTGTGAATCGTGAAAACGAATTTTTGGCCGTCTATGCATTAAATATTCAACTTATGATTTAAACCATACTTATTGTTGTTCTATTATCGATAGTTTCAAATATTTAAAGCGATTTTTACACCCAAATCCTAAAAGTATAGATGTTAAAAAGATTTTTTCAAATTATCATTTTTTCAGCAAATTTGGTTTAAAATTGTGAAATTTTCTTGTTTGATGCCCGCTGCCCCACTTAATTTTTATGCCATATAAGGGAGAGAACATTGGAAAATAACGTGTTAATTTTAAAAAGAAATCTGTAGTCAGAATATCAAGCAGCAATTTATTTTTACTAGTAATGAACTTTTTAATTTTGAGCTAAATATGTTTAATTCGCCCTAGAAAGTAATATTAGGTGGATCAGCAGATTAAAAAAATAATTAAACATTTAAACAAGCATATTTTCTCTATGATTCATATGTTAAAAAAAATCTTTTGCTTTTAATTTTAGAAAGCTAGAATAAATATCTTAATTTCCGCACTTCCGTCATTTCACGAGACAATGTCTATTTTTAGTAACAATCCTTTCAAAAGGAGGCCCGGTTGACCCCAAAATTTACACTGATCTGGAAAGGACAAATACTCAGTTAAGATTCTGAAAAGTTTCAACAAAATCTGTAGTTCCGTTATTTCTATAGGATGGTATGGATCTTTACCTTAAGTTGAATTTAAATTTACAGGTTACTGTGGTGTTAAATAGGGATTTGTTTAATCTATAATACTGATTTTACTGAAATGAAATTAGCTAGAGGGATTTGCTGCAGAACTACCTACCAGAATTCCAAGACGCGCAAGCGCATTTGAAGTTCTTCGTATCATAACTAGTCAGCCCACGGGCTGACTAAAAAAGCAAGGCGTAGATCTGAGAATTTTCAAAATTTACAAACCTAAATGTTCTTGCACACCTTGAAAAAAATCATAGCATTATAAACATAACTACAATTATTATTCTAATAATTGTTGTTAACATAATTCTTTTAATAGAAATCCTTACACTTTTGTTTAGTACATTCCGCTATCGATCAAAATATTGTCCTATTTACATTGTGCTAACTTTCCATTAAAATATACTGAAAGGAAAAAGAAACGCATAATAATCTTTAGAATAAAAGTAAAACTTTTATTTCCAATATGTTTTCCAGTATTGTTACCAAACAATTTAATCCAACTTTAAACAACAAGTAACCGAAATCTTGTGTGACTTTCACTTATAATTCCTGAGTTATTGAAATTGATATGTCGATACCCCCCCCCCCCCCCCAAAAAAAAAAAAAAAAAAAAAAAACTTAAAATAAAAATTCTCATCATCTCCCTTGCGCATCGGTAACAGCCTTGATTTTCTTGTGCATTGAGTTCATCAGAGCATTTATCTTTCTCATAGAATTATAATTCAAGCCTTCCGACGATAGACTTAATGGTTGAGAGTAGCTCTGTTATTCCAAAGCCAACAAATCCCCCCGCCAAATGAATCCCACGAATTTTCGATTAAGGATAGAATTTACAGAATCTAGCTGATTTGGTACTCGTGAATGTTTGTAAAGAAGTCTCGACAAACACTGGCTACATTTTCGCAGCGTGAACATGCTAAAAACATTACGCATACTGCGCGTACGTGCGCGTTTGAGAGTAATATCGACGTAAAGTTGCCAAGCTTGCGTACCAAATTAGAGCAGAGAGTTTCTGTCAGTATTAGTGTGAAAATAGGAGTCTGACTGCCTGCTATAAAAATATCGGTGTCAGTGATAATGACTTGACAATAACCGAGGTAGCTTGATGAAAAGCCTTATCTTGATGTGACGTAGTAACGCGCTAACGTTACCGTCATGGTGGGTTGGAAACCTTTTTAGTTACTCTCTGACAACCGAAAAAACTGTTTTGGTTGAAAATTTAAAAACAAACTGCAGTGCAACATGTTGTTGCCTTTTTATTCACTTATGAAACTCAATTACTAGACCCTGTGTAACTTTTGCCAGCCATACCATAATTCCAAGAAATTTAAACTGACTGCAAATATCGGAAAACGATGTCTGTAACTCTGATGCATCGTTTGGCACTACGAAATGGGATCACAAAAATGTCATCATCAACATGCACGTGTATTTGGCTTTTTATCACTTCCCATAAGTGACGCCATACATTTCATGGTTTAGTAATTTTGACCAGCGATTTTAGTGCACAGTAAACAAATTACACATCTGATCAATATTCATAATTTTTGGCCTCATAGTTAAATATTTTTCGCTATAATGCTATTATGCGTCTCTTTTTCCTTTCAGTATATTTATTATGCCGATTCAGTGATATGCATAGATAAAAATATGTACTTTTTTTTACTTAAACTTGTATTAAACTTCTTTTTTTTTATTTTTTGCATTTAAGATCTTGAAAAATAAATGCGAGAAGTTGTCTAGAAGTAAACATAGATATTTATTTCAACAAATAGCAAACAATGATGACATTCATTTAAGAAAACATATACTTTTACAATATTAATGAATACGGATTCACAAGTAATATATAGGATGCCTTTTAACGAGTGTATCTTCCGATATCAGACAAGGGGGCTTGTCTCCCGAGTCAGATATCTGAAGATGCACAAATTAAAAGGTACTCTATATTTTTTGTTTCATTGTTCCCAGGAAATAAGTTACCCATGTTCTGTCAATTTTACGTTAATAGCACCTAGTTTGACTGCACTCTCACGTACCGAGTTTCCCATGATCTATCAAAATTTCATCAGACAATAGTTTTCTGACCGATGAAAAGGGAGTGCGTAATTCGGAAAGTATATAGCGGGCTGCATTTCTTTGGATTTGGATTACCTCGCCATTCAAGTCTGAACGCCATGAATGACGGTTGTCGGTTGTGATTTTATGCTTTTTCAATTCTTGATGGAATTATAAAGTAATATTCTTTGTGTCACTGTAAAATCTTTAAACTCTTAAGAATACTAACTGGGCAATAGTTACGTTCAAGGAATACCGCACGGGAAAATGGACACTTTTGACCGAGATGTACGGCATCTTCAAATAATTGGATGCGTCGATTTGTTTTGGAATTAATAAAACAAGACGGCGACGGAATATAGAATTATTTCCTGGTGTATATAGTTCATTATGTGTGTTTTGTTGTTATTCAAGATTATAAAATGAGAGTCAAAAACATTAATTTTTAAACCCGCTGTCTGAATCTCATTTGGGATTTAAAAATCGACGTGCAAACATTTTTTTATTATTATTTTAAGGAAGATAATTACTGCACTATGTTTACATGACTTTGTATTTAATTCGGTGTAAGGTCACGGGTCATTTATTAGAACTGTTTCATCATCACCCTGAGTGTTATATCTTGATGGATCACGGTAGTTAGATCACAGTTAGACATGATATATCAGAAATAAAAAAAAACACAGCGATCTTCAAAAGAAAAACACCTCAACAATTATGATATGATTGCAGTACCGAAATATGCAACAAGGGTCAAGGTTACATGTTTTTAACCCGTAATAATTGATTATCGTTCTGAGCTTCTGTTTTTACTTTCGCTTTGTAAGAGAAATAATACTCTAATGAAAATAAAAAAAAAAACTCATGAATGTTTTTTTTCGAATTGTAATTGTTTTAGGTGGTCGTTGAGTCTGAAAAGTGTTTTCCATAGAGATACATGTAAGAAAATTAGGTATACTCGCTTCACAGCCTTGACGTCAAAATCCATTTTGTCTTCGTTACAAGATTTCTCTTCATCAAGTATAAAAAATACGCAGATACATATTTCTGATCATAATGTACACGAACAAAGTTGTACAAAATGAAGTGAAAATGTGAGTGAAAAATTGTATAGTACTAAAACTGAATTATTTTCACTCTTGCTATGGGTATACAGTGAGGTTGAACTTCACAGTTACATATTTTCAATATATGATTTCGTGACTGCACCTTGTACCTACCTTTGACACATTAATATACCATTGGAAAGAAGCTTTCAATAATTGTTAGTAGTTGTCAAACGAAAGACGTTCATTAAAAAATATACATACTGAAAGAAAGAAAGAATACATACTATCTCAATAATTTCTGATCGGCCCTTGCACAGATACAAAATTATACACGCTTCCAAGCAACATGAATACAATTCATAATTTAATAAATTAATGAATATGAAAATATGTTTTTCAATTTCTTATTACCTGCAGTACTACATACCGATATACATTATATGTTAAATAAATCACCATTAAAAATCTCTATTCTGATCAAAATACTTTTCTTTCAAATCTCAAAACTTTTACGTCTGTAAGATTTTTCCCCCTGTAATATAATTATCATGTGCATTTAAAAAATAAAGTTTTCTCATATAAGTTTTTTGCCCCGATCCATATCAATGATAAGAGATTGCTCAATTAAAAATAAAAGGATCTCTTCAAAATATGTTGAATAAAATTAAATAAAACATAAAAAAAAATGGGCCCCTGGCCTTGGTTCAATGAAGCGGTTCCAAATCGTTCATCCAAGTGACTATTTACATTTTATTTATTCTCTTTGTCATAGAGAACATTTGTTGTTGAAATTTGGACAGGTTCGTCGTTTCTTGCTTGTTTGTAACAAATATCTGTAAATAAACGACTTCATCAGTTAAAGGTAGTAACAAACTATATGAAATATTTGAAAGAAAATCGAAAGAATATAACTTGAATATCACAACATGTACATAATATCATCTGTTATTGTAACGGTGGATTTTGCGCATATTAAAAGAACGCGAAACGCGCACCATACTTTATATACCGACAGTCTATTTATAGAGTTTATATTATTAAAAACTTTGTAAAAATTCTATTTCAATATCAAATTAGTTGTATTCTATTTTTATTAATTTTCAGTGCAGTGATTTGAATTTATAAAATGATTATTTATGTCTCTCACTATTTCCTAGATACAAACAGCTAATCGCAGCTTTTTTTGCTCAGAATTCTATATCAAATACGACAGGACAAATATCCGTGAGAATGAAAATGTCAATTCTTCAATAGTAAATGACGAAAAATTAAGTTTTACAATCAAGGGGGGAAATCAGCAAAAAACAAAAACATTTTGCACGCACATATAAATATATACATTTTACAAGATATGAACATATACGTTCTGATTTTCCCCATAGAAAATGGGTCACAAAGAAAACTTTAGTTCTGACTAGATACAACATAAACTTTATAAAAAAAAATTACATATGGCTTATAAAAAGCAAAAGATGATTTTATAGACTGGCTTGCCTGTCTGATATTCGATATACAGACAGGTGACCAGTAGTGTAAAGATCCTTCTACCTTCTTCGCTCATTGGTTGATAAAAAATCACGCTGACGTAGAAATTTAATGTGTCGGGGAAACCAAAACAGATCACTGAGTTCAGAGACACTGGCCGCTATCATGGTTATATCGTTACCTTTAACAATTATATTTTTGGAAAATTTCTGGGCCTACATGGACATATATTCGGTTTTTAATATGCTTAATACTTTTTAAAAGTTCTCTACATTTGTTTTTTATGCAATCAATATTTATTAACATTTCAACAGGGTCTTATATATCATATATTTTATGTTCTAATTCGTTTCCACTTAAACGAACATATTCATAAAAAATGAATAACAACGCGTATGTGATAGATACTGATGCGCTCTCGTAAGTGCAGTTTAATATTATATACAAGATGTACACAATCTAATTAAAATCAGACTTCTTAGATCCACAGAGATTACAATGAAGCACATTGAAGTGGTAAAATTTTCCGTTTGGATTGAACATTTTGAGCTATCTTTAGACAAGCCAATTTCTTTAGAAGAGAAAAAATCGGTCAAATGATTCAATCGAATACCTGTAGAACAGGTATTCCATAAATATTTCAGCCAATGAAATTGGCGGCCTACATAAACACTGTTCGACTGATACATATGCTATGCTACCTCCAATAACCATGATAAAATAATAATTATGTAAAATTTGTTGCAATGGCTGTTTTACATAAGCGGGGAATTTATATATAGTTATAGCTCTTTCTTATTTAAAAAGTTTCATTTCAGTGTAACTCATGTTGCTTGTTGGGAAAAATAGGGTGTCCTAAAACATTACGACGAACACTTCTTTCTCGTTTCTAAAGAAAAATGAGCGTGTCGTTGTTCAAAACATGACTCAGAAGGTTTCATCAAAATAGAGAATTTTACCACTCCAATGCGCTTCATTGTATATTTAAATTAGATTAAAAAATTTACATTTCCAACTTTCCTTCTTGCGAACTCAATCAAAAACATATAAATAATAAAAACAAAGATGATACTTGTAGGGGTGGGCGGGTTTGGACTGCGTGAAAGAGCCTTTGAATGGCATTTAACTTTTAAATACGCTAAAGCGTGCTTGCTTTAACAGAATACCCGTAGAACAGGTATTCCATAAATGCATCCAGTCAGACCGACACTCTTCATACACACTACATAAACACGTGTTCAGTTGGCGGAGTCAGCCGAGGATTGCCGATTGGATCAAGCCAGAAATTCCTGGCTTAAGATGGTGGTAGTCACCTGTCGTTTCATACGAATAAGACAGGTACTGCCAGTCAAATTATTTTGTTGAGTAAATCTCTGAGACTTAGACTGGTTTGTCAAGTAATTTATTTATACTCACTGTGCTGACGCCCTTGTGTTGAATGGAACGTGTTCGAGTTTGAAAGTGATGCGTGTTAAGGTAAGAATGTTGTACATTTTGTGTTTTATTAAACTTGAGTTGTATTAAATATTATATCTTTTTATCGTTTATATAATATATACCAGTTTATTGTTTATTTCAGTGTAGAAACCACGCACGCAGTGTATAAATTTTTATGTATGAGTGACCGGGTGTGGCATCGCCAAATTTTGTAGGTACGTGTTCAGTTGAATTTAATTTCATATACTGATTCATTCCTTTATTTGTGTTTGTGTGCTCTATTGGTAATGTGTGCATATTTTTTGTTTGTTTGTAGCTCATTGCCAATTTGATAATTTAATTTAAAATAAGGAACATATAAAGAACTTGTATTGAGTCGTTACAAATGGCGTCGTGGACATACAATTAGAATGAAAATCTGTTGGCGATGAATTACTTCTAGGCCCACTCGATGAATTCCTGATGTCACGAGTTCAACTACCAATTAACGAGTGCATTCACCAAAGACTTTGAGTTTGGTTTATGATCAACGGCAACGCAACGGATATCTGAGTGTTCCAAACAACGCCCATTAAGGTGACAAAAGAACTTCACCTGTTTATAACTGTGCATTTGTCATTATATCTGTGCATTAGTGTATTAATCCTATGTTTCAAAAATGTCTACTAAAAGGGAAATCACAGAACTTCTTGAACATGAAAAAGAAAAAAATGAGAACAGTTAGAGAGTGAAATAGCGACACTTCACCACAGGATGAAGAAAACTGAGAGTGCTATGAGTTTGAAAGATATAGAAATGAAATATAGATTGAACCAAAAAAAATAAAACTGTCTATGTTGCGAGGGAGAAAAGATTGGAAGGTTGTGTGGTAGACCTGTGAAAGAGTGTGACCGCGATGTAGCAGAATTGTTAGATGATGCTAGGCAACATTTAAAAGTTATTGATGATGAAGATGCAAAGATATATTTTTTGAAGGACAATTTAGGTGGTCAGGTAAAAGATGAAATAAGATTAAGACCTAGAATGGAGAGAAATACATCTGACAAAATTCTAGATATCATTTATGATGTTTTTGCAAGTACAGAAACTTTGGGCGCGTTGCAACATTAATTCTATCAAAGAGATCAGAAACATAGCGAGTCGTTGCAAAATTACTCTTAGTATTTATGAAATTACTCGACATGATCGTGGCAAATGATTACAATGCTGTAAGCGATTTCGATGGGATGTTAAAGAGGGGTTTGTTGAAGGCATTCGTGATTCATCAAGAGTGATAAGACGTTTTTCGTTCGAACAGAAATCTATGCCTTTTGGTGAATTTAGACAAACAGTGTGACGATGGTCTGAAGATTACAAGAGTGAAGCACTAGGTAAGTCATGCTCAGTACATGAAACTAGCATTCAAGAGAGTATGAAAACAAAGGTTACAAAATCACATGATGATTGTCAGTTATCAGAAATTCTTGATATTCTTAAGTTGCAACAAAAGCAAATAGATGAAAATCAAAAAGAGTTAAAGAAATTATCAGAAGAGGTTATGAGAAAAGTAAATCCACAGTTTGAAACCAAACCTTTGCAAGGAAGACAATTTCCTAAAGCCAGACAATCCCACTTAACATGTTTCCGTTGTGGCGGAAATGCACACAAAGTACAAGACTGTAGTACTCAGTTAGAAAACAACAATCCTCCACGTAAAGCTAAGTCACAAGGGTCATCTGTCTCTAATTTTCTTTTAAACGCAAAGCGTGTCCAGCAGACGAAAGTGAGAGGATAAAAGACTCATTTGATCAGATGATCATAGACAGAGCTATAGGGCAATGTCCTGTCGTAACAATACAAATTGAAGGTAAGCCAATTTCGTGTCTGATTGACACTGGTTCACAAATATCTACTATCACTGAAACTTACTTTCGAGATCTGTTAAAAGCTGAACAGATCTGGAAAGTCAAATAAAAACGCAGTTAGTCTTAGCAGAAGGTATTTAGAGAGTAATTATGAGGAAATTTTAGCAGAATTATCACAAAGTATTTCCTTGAGAGAGTTTATTACAAGTGTCAGACAATTACAACGGAAAAAGAACTTACTCCTATGTTTCCAGGATACACCTCAGACGATTTGCGGAAACTGCAGGTGGAAGATCCAAAGATCAGTAGAGTACTTCACTGGATGGAGATTGGCCACAAGCCAACATCACGTCAAATTTCAAAAGAGAACGGAGAGGTGAGAAATTATCTAAGGAAGTATCATTTCTTACAGTTCAAGAATGGTGTCTTGTATATGAACAGTAGGGGATGAGATGGGGAATGTTTGCAGTTAGTTTTACCGGAATGTCTGAGACCACAAGTAATGGAATCTCTGCATGATTGTTCTGGACACCAGGGTCGCGAGAGAACATTTGCACTTGTGAGGAAAAGATGCTACTGGCCAGGAATGCAGGCAGACGTGATCAAATGGATCGACAGATGTGAACGATGCAAGATTATTAAGGCACCTGTTCCAACTATTCGACCATCAATAGGTAACTTGATAGCTAAACAACCATTAGACATACTGGCAATGGATTTTACATGATTAGAAAAATCTTCAGATGGTTTCTTGTTTTGATGGACGTCTTTACGAAATTTACCATGGCAATTCCTACAAAGATTCAAAAAGCATCTACAGTAGCTAAACAGTTAGTCTACAATTGGTTCTATAAAATTGGCATTCCGAGTCGTTTGCACAGTGACCAAGGTAGGAATTTTGAAGGTGAGATGGTTATAGAGTTATGCAAGTTGTAAGGTATCAAAAAGTCACGCAGCACACCCTATCATCCTGACGGTAACTCGCAATGCGAGAGATTCAACAGAACGATGCATGATAGATTAGGAACGCTTGATGCGCAGAGAAAAAGAAAATGGACGGCGTTTTTGCCAGAACTTGTTTATGTATATAAGGTTACACCTCATTCTGTTAAAGGGTTGACTCCTTATTTCCTCATTTATGGAAGAGAACCAAAATTACCTGTAGATTTCTTGTTAGGTACCAACAAAGACGATGTAAGTTACCAGGTAGACGATTGGTTGAAGTTCCACAAAGAGCATCTTAAGTACGCCTGGAGTGTTGCAGGTAAGAACACAGAGAAGAGCGCAGAAGAACGACGAGAGTTTCACGAAAGGAAATCCACTCCTTGTTCAATTGATGTAGGATCAAAGGTCCTGATCAAAAACCTTGTACAAGGTAGGAATAAGATACAAGATGTGTGGAAATCAGATCCTTACATTGTCGCAGGTAAGTTACAGGAAAATGTTTATGTAGTGAAGTCAGCAGATGGTAGTAATGAAACAAAAGTTCTACATAGAAACGAGCTCTTATATGAAAGAAAAGGACCTAAACAAGCAAAATAATATTTTTGAAAAGTCTGATTCTGATCAGGAGGTAGAGAGATAGATTATGGCTTTGAACGAATGACATTTTTTCGTATTTTTAGAAATTGTGTATATAGTTAGTTTTAGATACTTGTTGATGAGGGCATCAACAAAATTGTGCGGGGAGGAATGTAACGGTTAATTTTGCGCATATTAAAAGAACGCTAAACGCGCACCATACTTTATATACCGACAGTCTATTTATAGGGTTTCTGTCCTTGCGCCAGGTATTTAATTTTATTTAGAGATTATATTATTAAAAACTTTATAAAAATTCTATTTAAATATCAAATTAGTTGTATTCTATTTTTCATTAATTTACAGTGCAGTTATTTGAATTTATATTATTATTATTTTGTTGAGAAAATCTCTAAGATTTAAACTGGTTTGTCAAGTAATTTATTTATATTCACTGTGTTGACGCCCTTGTGTTGAATGGAACGTGTTCGAGTTTGAAAGTGATGCGTGTTAAGGTAAGAATGTTGTTCATTTTGTGTTTTATTAAACTTGAATTGTATTAAATATTATATATTTTTATCGTTTATATAATAAATACCGGTATATTGTTTATTTCAATGTAGAAACTACACACACAGTGTATAACTTTTCATGTATGAGTGACCGGGTGTGGCATTGCCATATTTTGGTGGTACGTGTTCAGATGAATTTAATTTCATATACTGATCCATTCCTTTATTTGTGTTTGTGTGCTCTATTGGTAATGTGTGTATATATTTTGTTTTTGTTTGTTTGTAGCTCATTGCCAATTTGATAATTTAATTTAAAATAAGGAACCTAAAAAGAAGTTGTATTGAGTCGTTACATTATATTCACATAACCAAGCGCATTACACAAAATATATTCGATGGCTCCTATAATCAATGTAAAAGGGCAGTGGACAAATAGCAGGGAACTTTGGTGCTTACTTGTGTGTAAACGTTTAATAATGATGAGTCCCCGACACCCAGGGAGACCAATATAAAGCTTTTTGATGAACAATCTTTTGAAAAAGGGGTAGGAGGTACAAACCGGATTAATTGCCTCACAAGTGAGATAGATTTGATAATAACGCTGTAGGGTCTCTCACGATTACAGGCTTTTTACAACACAGATAGTCGCCTGTATAATCTTTGCTGGGTGCCAGCTTCATGTTACGAATACAAGAGAATAAACATTACCTAAAGCTCAATTGTTGACTTACCATGACGACTGGAGTTATACTTCCTACTTTTAAATCTGACCTGATCAGTGCTATATTTCATATAAAATAATTTCACTTTAGGAACCCCTGCAATAAAAAAAAAAATATCACAATTTGTTTTTCCAGTTACTTCTCATAAAATGTCAAAAATGGTTTGGAAATATCTATGTCGTTGAGCATACCTTTACAAATGATCAACACTGCACCGACTCCAAATATAATGAACGCAGTTAGAGTGACAATCACCATTGTAAAATCAACATCATTCATGCGACTGAAAGAAAGAGAAAAATGCTTTTAAAACTTAAATTGGTTTAAAAAGTACATATTAACATTTAAATACCAAAGAATGTCTTTTTTATCATTTCACTGTACATGTACTTAGCCCCCCCCCCCCCCCTTTTTGTGAACAAAGTTATGGAATATTATTTGAAAAATCAACTATTGTTTTTAATTAAAAGAAAGACAGCGTTGACGACCATTTTCAAATCGTTTGTAATTCTACGCTTTCCTGTGTCCATTCTTGTGTCCATTATTTAAACGAAAATATAATTGTAAGGACAAAACAAACCTTGTATTTTTATTGGTAGTTGTGTTTGTCTTATTCGATTGAATAAAATAAACAGTGGTTGTTGCTATTTCACATTTGTTTTTGAGGTGGCGTTTACGACGACCTGTGGCAGACCTGCATTTTTTTCTTATAGGTGCTATAGATGAAGAATTTGAGGATTTAGATGTTACCTCAACAGTTGGTTGGATAGTGCTCTCAGGAACAGCTATAGACTTAATTGATTGAAAACAAGATGGATCTGCAAAACGAAAAATGTATTCCTTAAAACAGTTGGAAAAAAGTAAAGCGTAAAAGGCTGTGAACATTGAAAATTATTTTTTTTCAAAGATATATATAAGACCTCCCGGATAAATATGTTTGTTGTTTTCTATATTTTATGTATCTTAATTAAAACATTATACCCCAAATTAGTTAGTGTATTCAAATATTATAACAAACAAACAATGAATATTCATGAATATTCATATTTACATTTAATAATACGGAAATATTTTAATTTTTGTTTATTTTTTTTTCAAAATGAAAACAACATGTGTTTGTTAAACACTATACACCCATCAGCAATACAATTTAATATTTAAAACGCTATTTTCAGCATATATTTCAAAGTCAAGGTCACTGACCTTGAAGTCATTTGAAAGAACTTGATTTGTAAATTATTGATATCAAATATAAAGTCTCTATCTCTTATGGTTCAAAAGTTATGGCTAAAGTACGAAAAAAACTATTTTTAGCATACAGGTAACATTCAAGGCTACAAGGCCATTTACCTTGGTGTTATTTGAAAGAGATTTTTTGGTGAGGTATGCATGCAAAACATGAAGTCTCTATCATTCAAGGTTCAAATGATAAAGCGAAGGTTAAAGTTTTCAGATAAAAAGCTATTTTAGAATATAGATCACAGTCAAGGTTGCAAGGTCGATGACCTTGGTGTCATTTGAAAGAACTTAATTGGCGGAGTAGCCATAGCAACTATAAAGTCTCTATCTGTCATTGTTCAAAAGTTATGGTGATGGTGCAAGTTTGCAGACAAACAGACAAACAAAAAGACATACAGACAAGACAATTAAACCAATATACGCTCCGGATCTATCAATCCAGGTGCATAAATAACACCACTGATAATGCATTTGGAGTACTTACACGTTATCGATTCATTTGAATAGTAATGAAAAGGACATTCTGAACAGGCAACACTGTAATCCTCTACAATACGACCTAATCCCCCGTTGAACTGAACGCAGCATTTTCCTACAACAGATCATTTCAATGTTAATTGAGACTCCTTAACATGCCAAAATATTTTAGTTCTTCCGAATTGTTTTGGTGAAATTCAGTTTTATTTGATTATTACATTAGGAATAAGGGGAAAGCAAAAATAATATTAATTAATAGATATGCAGAAAAACATGAATGTTTTGAATGGATAAAATCATATCCTTTTTTCTAATTTGGCAAAATGTAAGTGCAATCAAAATCACACCCTTGAATGTTTTTTCTAGAAAATTATTTTTTTGAAAGTTTCAGCCATTCGAAATTCGAATCTCTCATATTTTAATCGCAAATGTTACACATTATTGCACTGGCGTCACAGGTGTATTGTTAAGCACGGTCAAGCAAAATATATATTTCATTTCCAAAACAAATAATTTATGGTGTCTCCTATCAATCCCGTTAGAATTTTAAAAATTGATAATTGATAATTGACAGGATATTTGTTATAATTTCTGCTGTTTGGATGTACAAATCAGCAAAGGAATTAAACAAAAAATGTTCTTGACTGGAGTTGCAAGGGCTTTGTCACTATTCAAAACAATCGTTTTGCCCGATCCTTTCTTCTGTACTAAATATATTCAAAGAATTAGTACCCTGGATTTTAAATTTTCAAAAGGGAAAAAAGAGACATTTTAATGTCGCACGCACATCATCTAGTAGGGATGTTGTGAATCTTGGAAAAGTTTACAGCGCCGTCGAACGTCATGAAGAAATTATATTTCTAGTCAATAGTATTTATTGCTGGAGCAGATATATGTATATATATATATATGTATATATATATATATATATATATATATATATATATATATATATATATATATATATATATATATATATATATATATATATATATATATATATATATATATATATATATATATATATATGAATGTAAAATGAAAGCAAATAATGACGAAAGAACATCTAAAATGTCCATTTTTCATAAATCTTGAGGAAGGAAATTTTAGTCATTTGTCCTACATTCTTCTATTCAGTCGAAGTTCGTAGGTTTGACGGCTTCAAATTTGATCTCTTCTCTCCTTGTTGGCATATTTCTTGTTTTTTTTTCTCTCTTTAGCAGACCCTCACACATCAACGATTGACTCTACGAGTTCTTATTGAACATTGACACCTTTTGAGTGTTTTACTTTCGAAGACCCTCTTTATTAAGAATGTTTTTCGCTTAAATATGACCATTTTCAATATTTTTCAATCAAATGATTACTATATCTTCATGAATGTAGACGTGCTTCATTTTTAAGACATTTAAATGCATATGATAAAAACTCATAAAATACCCATTTATGACACTGTTTTCGTAAATGTATACCTGTGATAAAATTCCTTGGAGCACAGACTTCAATTAGTTTGTTTCCAAACCGCACACAGTGATATACTAAAGCGTCTTTGGAACAAGAATCATGCATATCTTCACACCTTCTTTCTCTTGATCTCATCCTTGTAGACTCTACATCTTCTGGGCAGAATTGAACTATTTTTCCTGTTTTAATCGTTTCGTTGCATACATCTTTCTGTATGCAAATAACATTAATTTGCTTTTAAAAAAAACATGGCATTGCAAAGTAAATACTTGAACGTAATTTTATCGCAACTGCAAAAAAAAAAAACATATTTAATTAACTTTATGTGTGTGTTTAACTATTTAACAATGGTTTTAGATCTTTGGGAACCCAACTGATATTATCAGTTTAAATTGTACAGACAGCGTTTTACAACTGTAGGATAGAAATATATATTGTGGACCTTCAGATATCCGGACCCCAGATATTCGGATGCTTCAGTATTCTGACGACTTTTCCTTGGAACGGAATTTGTATATGTAATTTTTCTCTTGTTTAACTGGTGATTCAGGTATCCATACTATTCACATAATCGGTCAAATTGACTGGGAATCAAAGCGCCCAGATAAATGAGGCTCCACTTAAGAACTAGTAAAGAAGCAGAATCCCCCCCCTAACAATTGGGAGGGCTGGCATCACCCACACAACTCCAATTCAGAAAAGTCTTTATATTAAAAAAATGATGAATTTCACTTTTTTTCAAATGAGCTTTGAGCACGACACATCCATTTCTCACGAATGGTCAAATGTAGTGAATTCAGTAAATCAATAAAAGCCCAAGGCTTCTAAGTTAATGTTCAGGAGAATCATTCACCTGCGTACTCAACAGTATCCAAAAGTCTAAATTACCATTTACAGGTATAGAAACTTCATATCACAGGTACCTTCCGAAAAACTGAGCCTCGTTTATTGGGTCTTATTCTAACCACCCTCAACATTCACTTCAAAATGCCGGGCGCTTGATAAAAGACAGTTGATACTTTTTTGTCAGTAGCAGCCAGGATTTTTTTAGCCCAGGACTTACAGATCAAGAGTTATCATTATCATTAAGACACGAGTTTATAAGTATGGTTTTTTCGCCGTAACTTTTTGACATTTAAATCAACTGTAGCTTCTCAGTATAACCAGGAGTCATCAAATTTCAATAAAAGGCAGTACGACAACAAACTTAATGATCAAAAATTGAATATATGACCTCAAAATCAATAAAGGTTTACTCTAGGTCAAAGGAGATTGTTACATTAAATTTTATAACAAAAGCGCAAAGTAGTTTTATATCATCTGGAAATGTTGGTAGAAATACAAAGAAAGAATCACAACTGGTCAGTTAGGCAGACAGACAAAATGTGTACTTCCTCCGAAAGCGGGAGGACAGTGCATAAAAAATACCCAAACAAAATAGGGACCAGGGAGATGTCTTCCCATCTTACATGTATATCCAAATCTCAATTGAAATTTTCAAGGGGGTCCTATCACCCTAGGTGGTGAATGATCACATTCTGTTTATATTTTGCTGTTTCAATTGAATTACTCTTCATAAGTGATAAGAAATTTACAGAAGCTCTAATTATCGAATAATATACCCGTGTAAATCGCTTCTCTATCCTTAAATTTCTTGATTCCACATGGCATATCTGTACAATTAATAAAAGGAGAAAAGTTGAGGTTGCGACGTAGTTACACCAGCCTGACATCATCACTCTGATTGAGATGTTTCTAGCGTCTCTTGGAACTCCTGGGCGCGCCGTCGTCAGAGGTCTGCCAAACTATGAAATCTGAAATTAAAAGAAAAAATAAATAAATAAAAACCAATAAAGAAAATATCTGTGTTTTTTTTTAATGTCTGATTTTATTTTTTTTATCCTCTCCTCGATCTGTATAGTTTTTGAATCGTATACGAGGGTTGTCCGGTAAAATCTTGGACAAAGAAAGAAAAACACATAATAATGGTATTCTACGTCTCAAGGCGGTGGTTATCCTTGACTGGGGTCTTCATTAAAGGTCCCCATACCACGCCCATCGGGAGGGGACTTGGAATTTAAAAATATGTAAGCAGCTAAAAAATATAGACAATATTGATTATATATGCAGTTCTAAGTTTTACAGTAAAAATAAGTTTCATGTAAAAAATCTGAACTTGTATGAACAATTATATTTATAACTAGTAAACTTATTGTTCAAAGAACAATGAGACGTCTTTCCACCTTTTTAAGTGTTTCCGTGTCCTTAGGGTTGGAAAAAAGACAAGAAAAATACAAAAAAAAAATTATTTCCAAATCAAATGGGCCCCTAGCCGATTCGAACTCGGGATCTTCAGAGTGACTGGCGATATCAAAGCACATGGATTTAAACAAAAATAGACACACGTGCGTTTTTAAATAGTACAGAAACACGTGTATTTATTTAATTTGTTTGTGATGGAACATAGAGAGGAATAATTAATAGTTCTGAGAAAAACGATTGGTGGATAATGAAAATGCTGATTTCCTATAAAAAAATCATTTGAGTTTGTTTATAGTTTGAATAGATAGAGTTAATCATACAGAGCTTATGATACATTCGAACATCCGTGTCGGCACTGTGTTTATTATTTGTGAAAATATAGGCGCGTTCGTTTTGACAGATATGGCGAACTCATAGGTTAGATTAAATAATCATCTCTATTTGCATTGAATTAATAGTTATGAGCATAAATTAAACTTGAAACATGAATTTCATGAAGAAAACGGTGTCACGGAGAGCGTGGAAATTTATTTTAGATGAAAAATCGCTATTTCCGAGATTCAGTGGATTAATATTTAAATCTAAATAAAATTGAAATAAATTCCATACACTTAAGAAAGCAAAAAATACTTGGTATTAAAATATCGTTATAGAGCAGGAGAATCAAATGCTGTTAACAAAAACTGAAGAAATAGCCAAAGCAGGCTTTAAATAATTTTTATGCTCATCAGCACTTTAATTTCAGACAGAAAAAAATGTAGTTTTCGCCGATATTGAATAGAATTTTATTATACTTAAGAGACTCACCGTAAAACTCTCAGGACACTTTCTTTGAGGTGTCTTCTACATTTTAATCTGAATTTCTTGTCGATCTGTGATCTCCTTTAAGCTATACAAAATTTGTTTACGTCGCTATTGATTTTTTTTTTTGAAGAAGGAGGGAGGGGGGTATAAGAATTTGTTTAAGAAAGAGAGTTGTAAATACCTCCCAGACAATTAGCTTGATTGTGACCTTTGGGTCATTGGGGTCAAAGGTCAAGGTCATTTAACAAGGACAAAGGTCAAGGGCATCAAAAAAAGGAGAGAGAGAGAGAGAGAGAGAGAGAGAGAGAGAGAGAGAGAGAGAGAGGTAAACTTGAGATTAACACTTGAAGCTGAATCTAGATAAAGGTAATGAATATTTCTTTATAACCTTTTGAGTAAGGGTCAAGGTCAAAGGTCAAGGTCAATGTCAAATATCAAGGTCATTTGGATTTTAAGCTTAAATTGACAATTTTTCTAGTTTTCCAATGACCTTGACCTTTGACCTTGACCTTCTTTTCAAGGTCAAAGGTCATAAAATCTCATGCACTTGGTCCTATAACTTCATCACTTGTCATTTAGAAGTTTTTTATTTGTTTTGTAAACTTTAAAACTTTCAGGAGCAATAACTCATAGAAGTAGTCACCAAATACTTTTGCCATCAATAGATTCCAGACTCCTCTCAATTAGTGGAAGACATTGGTGAAGGTCTCATACTTCTACGGTTTACGGTTTCAAAGGAGTAGCGATAACAAGCATTTCTTGCGAAAGGGGCAATAACTTTGAAAGGGGTCATAGTTCATATACGCAGGGTTTTTTGCCATAATCTCTTGAAAAGTACATTCTTATAAACTATAAATCTTTTCAAAAGGCCTTCAAACAAAAAATCGTCCGGCGGAAAAATAAAAAAATAACTAGGAGACTTATTGTTCACAGAACAATAAGAGGTCTTTCCACCTTTTTAAATTTCTTATAGTTTTATATTTTACTCTCTAATTTAATTTTAAGGAAAATGGCTTAAAAAAAAGAAAATGAAAATTAAAAAAAAAAAATTGAAATGACCTTGACCTTTGACCTTTATTAGATCTTCAAGGTCACAGGTCAAGGGTCACATTGCAATTGACCCCATGCCTCCGTGATTTTTAGTTCTATAGTTATAAGTTTAAATATTAAGTGCAAAGAAGTTAAAGGGCAATAACTCATATAAGGGGTCATTAAATCCTTTAGTACTTATACAATGAAGGTGTGCCTAGAGACCTTTAAGACATTAGTGAAGATTTCATGCCTCTACAGTCTACAGTTATGAAGTAGTAGCGATAAAAATGTTTTTCGCATAAGGGGCAATAACTTTTGATAGTGTCAATCTTGGGGAACAAATAGTTTTAAGAGTACATATTAATGATGCAAAGATTGTTTGCATATGTTAAAAGACAAAAAAGATATAAAAAGGGCTTAATTTCTAATTTTTGGAATGACCTTGACCTTTGACCTTGACAAAATATTCAAGGTCAAGGGTCACAATGCAATTGACACCATGCTTCTACCATTTATGGTTTTCAGGATACATGTACAAGGTTTAATAGTAAGTATAAAGAAGTTAAAGGGCAATAACTCATATAAGGTGTCATCAGATTCTTTTGCACTTATACAGTGAAGTTAGGTCTAAAGACCCTTAAGACATTAGTAAAGGTTTGGTGTCTCTTGGGTGTACAGTTTTGGGGGATTAGTGATAACAAGGCTTTTTGCACAAGGGGCAATAACTTTCAAAAGGTTAAATCTTAGGGGACAAGAACGATGTCTTTGAAACAATTTTAAGAGTTCATGTTAATGATGCATAAACATTAAGTATATGGTGAAAGACAAAAGAGATACGAAAAGAACTAATTTTCTCATTTTTGGAATGACTTTGACCTTTGACCTTTACATGAATTTTAATGTCAAAGGTCAATGAATCTTATGCAGTTGGTCCCATGTCTCTACAACTTCTCGTTTTGAAAATTTTTAATTATATGTAAAATTCAAAAAGTTTCAGGGGCAATAACTCATTGAAAGGGTCACCGAATACTTTCGCAATGAATAGATTGAAGAGTCCCCTTAATTAGTCAAAGACATTCGTAAAGGTTTCATACCTCTACGGTTTACGGTTTCAGAGGAGTAATGATAACAAGGGTTTTTTAGCACAAGGGGCAACAACTTTTAAAAGTGTCAATCTTAGGGTCCAAGATTTTTATCTTCTAAAGAGTTTCAAAAGTACATATTAAAGACATAAGATAGATCGTTTATGTTTAAGGACATACATGTAAGAGCTATTAAGAGAAATTTATTTCTCATATTTGGAATGACCTTGACCTTTGACCTTGAAATGAATTTAAAGACCAAAGGTCATTGAATGTTATGCAGTTGGTTTCATGTCTCTACGTCTTTTCGTTTTGAAAATTTTTAATTTTTTGTAAAATTTATAAACTTTTAGGGGCAATTACTCATTGAAGGGGTCAAAGAAAAAGTACGCAATGAATAGATTGAAAAGTCTCCTAAATTAGTTCAAGACAATGGTGAAAGTTTTGTATCTATACGGTTTACGGTTTCTGAGGAGTAGCGATAACAAGCTTAATGTTGAAAGGGACAATAACTGCGTAAGGGGTCGAAGTTGAAATATACGGGGTCGTTTTTCGGAATAACTTTATAATATCCAGTATCATGAACTAAAAAGTTTTTCGATAAGTCTTACGGTCTCAAAAGCTAAGGGGAGAAATAAAATAAAAAGAAACAGAAGCATTTTAAGAGGTCTCTCCACAGAAAGGTGGAAAGACCTAATAATTCAATAGGTCTTTCCACAGAAATGTGGAAAGACCTAAAAAGTTCAAGTATCGTTCGTACATCAACCATGCATGAAGTTTTGACAAATGTGAATTTTAATAAAACTTTTTTGACAGGGATACATGGTAATAATAATTATGTTTTAATATTATTTTTATAATTTACTCCAAGCTCTCTGATTGGCTCATTCTTGATTACATGATTAAGTATATTACAGCATAAAGACTTGAGTATCTATTTATAGAATACGAAATGCATATCGACTTAATAATGATTCTTAAAATGGAGGTACTTTTCTGTAAAACAAACTTTATTGAATTCACAAATACAGCTGTATAACTAATACATAGTAAGACAATATTTCTGAAAAAATCCTACAACTTGCTTTAATACTTGTTTCCCTATAATTGATGAGATGTAACAATGCCTTGTAGCCTTAAATTAGGATCTACTTTACATTAAAACATATTTCAATTGGATATGTATGTCAAATATTGATACAAAACATAATGAAAAAAATAAGCTGTATTTGAATGTGCAATTCCTCTGAACTACTCCATCAATATAAAGGATACAAATTTTGTTTTGTCAATCTATGTATAAAATAATATAACAAATGTAACCCTTTAATTCGGTCAATTCATAGATATATCGACTTTGTGCTCGGTCGATATGCCTTTCTGTGAAGTCGATATATCTATGGATCGACCTCATCAAAGGGTTATTTTCATTAATTATAAACATCTTCACCCCCCCCCCCAAAAAAAAAAAAAAAAAAAAAAAAAAAAAAAACAAAAACAAAAAAAACAAAAACAAAAAAAACACAAAAAAAAACATACATTCCCCCCTAAACATTATTACAGACATCATATTTTCCTGAGAAAATTGGCTCTGGGGAATACACACTCTTGAAATACCATGCACAGAGTGCGACTTCTCCTTGGAAAATTAAATCTGGTTTGGGGTATCTGTAGGCGAAATTCTCCTATTGAGACAGTTTTCCGTTTCTAAAATCGAACTATACAACCTTCTTTGCAGGGAGGAAATCCTTCCCTTGAGTCAGTTTCCCGGTGATAAAGATTTTACAGCAGATAGCTTACTCTACCACACCGACAGTCATTTTTATAGAGTGTACATGTAGTTCCTTTTGTGTAGTACATATATTTAAAAAATACTCTTAAAAACTAAAAGTACATATAAGTATATGCTATTTTTTCATGTTGTAAGATTTTTTATTCGACTTGTACTTTTTAAGTAGGTCATGTCATTATCTTTTTGTAGACATTAAGAATAAAATAAAATACTCCTCGGTCATTCGTAATACCTACAGTTTTCTATTTCAAAGATAAAAGTGACACTTGAGTAAGGCATGGCAGGTTGGGATGGAGATTAATATTTTTTTTTAACTCTGTTTGGGTTCGGTTCACTTTTACACAGGAAATGAAACCAATGTTAAATTATATGATTTTGTATGTTTTCGATCCCTGCTCCTTAATGAATGTCTTATTTTTCAATTTATTCTTTTTATTTACAATCGTAAGAAGGCACTTTCTTTCTTCCACGCCATTAGATTGTAATGCTGAGATTTAGCTTATAAATGATAAATAATGATTCATATTTATTTTCGATGAAAATTCCAAAACCTAACTTTGGGTAAAAATATTCACGTTCTGCGAAAAAAAAAAAGAAAGTTAGAACATTAAGATGTGTTGCTTCGATTTTGTATTTTTATGAAAATCGTTCTGCATTAAATTAAATAAATTCCAAACTACGTCTTTCGATATCAATACAGTAATTTTAAAGCAATATAAGCGAAAAACAGAGAAAATTCAAACCATAACTCCGAAATAGAGGATCCCCGGAGGATCCCCGGAGGCGTTAACTAGATTTTATGCTAAACATGAAAACAAAAACGTCAATGTAAACATATTCAGGTGGTAAATATGTAGTTATATAATTGATCTGAAAACCTCTAAGTTCATGCAAATAAGAAAATGGGAAGACCATCTCACAGGGTTATCAATTTCAGGTACTACTCAATAACTCTAATCTATGTATAATAAACCTGACAATCACGGGAGCGGTAAAATGTTTATATCATATATCATACGATAAACAATCTAATACATGTAATGATACATCTTGTAAATCATATTACTAATCATTTCTGATTAAATTCAATATTCACTGTAAGCATTTCAATATGGCCACATCTCAATTTTTGATGTAGTCTGATCTTCCGGGTTAAAATTATATAAAAAGAAAGTACCGGTAGGTACAAAAATGATCAAAGAAAAAAATTGAATTTATAGAAAACCTTTAGAATTAATGTCCTTCCTTTGTTGCAATTAAATCTAATCTAAAGAATTATTTTTTTATCAATAAGAGACAAAGCTTATACTTACCGGTATTGTATATAATCAAACACACTGAAAACGAAACTGAAACTAAAATTAGAATGTGGAAATTTTATTGCATCATTTTCCAATAATAAAGGAGCGATAATCGATCGAGAATCTACAATGAGTTCCTATTATCAAAAAGAAAATAAAGATTTTTTTTAAATCGCAAAAAAAATTGGGTAATTCTGAGATTATTCTTACAAAATTGCACATTTTGAAAGATGAGGAGATGAAAAGGTAGTAATTTAATAATCTCATTACATAGATGATTGATTAAAAACATGGATATTATATTTCAGCATTATCCTCTAAAGCTGCAGATCTGTAGCTCTCCGAAAAAATATATATTGATAGACCGGAGAGCGACAATGCCACCCATTGAAAAAAAAATTGTATATTTATTGCGCTCAAAAAAGTGCTCTCGGTCCTTGATTATTTCCTCCAAATTCTTACCTCAATTGCACACAAAAGGAAGATGTTTAAAGCATCCTCTCTCCTCTACCAAGTACTCTCGTAGTTGACAT
Source organism: Saccostrea cuccullata (assembly GCF_032062105.1). NCBI lineage: Eukaryota > Metazoa > Mollusca > Bivalvia > Ostreida > Ostreidae > Saccostrea > Saccostrea cuccullata. The sequence goes on from NW_026921197.1 coordinate 40,825, forward strand.
CTGAGCATATTGGACCTATTATCTTTGAAATCAAAATGGCAGCATAAATAAGCGAAATGTTCGATGATTACAATATCAGGGTCAGGAGGACTATTAACAACAGTTATGACGAATGTTTAATTGTGGAAAGAGTCAAAGAATATTTCAGGAGCATACGGTTAGTAATATTTTGAGCTTACGATTGTAGGAACATGGTGAAATAAATCAAAAACCGACCACACTTTTTTGTGCGCAATAAATATACAGTTTTTTCAATGGGTGGCACTGTAGCTCTCCAGTCTATCTATATATATTTTTTTTTCGGAGAGCTACAGATCTACAGCTATATCCTCTCTTTTCTTTTATACGAATGAAATACAAACATTTCGATTTTGCTAATTGTAAAATCCAACTTAAAAAGTTTGATTATTTAATAATAAATATTTTTTTCATTAAAAACATCTTTTTTACGCATTCATCACCTGACTGTCCATCGATGGAACCAACCTTCATTCAGTACAGAGTGGGTTATACTATGGTATTTCTGTAAGTATTTAAATTCTGTGATAAAAACAGCTTAATTAAAATTAATTCAATTTTTAAAAAATCACCCTTTTTTTGCACGTCTACTTTCCGTTAATTTTTCATAGTAGGCCTTTACATTGTATGCGACTGCAGTTATATTTGGTATTTTTTTTTTGTTAGTACAATAAATATGTAGCGCTTGTAATCGTCTGTAGTTTCTTACTGCACTGCATCCAAAAAAAAAAAATACACAGCTGATATATTTTTTTTTTCGCCAGCTAGTGTTGTATATCCTAGAATGTCTTCAATGGTCGCGATAAAATTCAATGAGCAGTGTGGCTTATTTAATTGTGTCAACACCTACTTTCACACCTTGAGTATTTAAGGTATCCATCAAATAATTTGAAACCTTCATATAGAAGAGAAGGAATGTAATGCAATATGTAGGCTTACAAAACACAAAGTTTCGTTGCAAATATCTAAAAACTTCAATAGACGTTCCTGGAAAATAAACGGTTTTCAAGCTAACATATATTTGCATTTTTGACGTCAATTTCTGTCAATTTTTGTTTGCCAGCATTTTGGATCTGCCAATAACGTTTGAAATGTACAAGTTTCAAATATGTTTCTAAAAAGAGTTGTAAAACGTTAAATATGAAACACATTATATCAAATAGACTTTTTTAAGTTTATGAAACATATAAGTATTGTTTCATACTATTAATGTCTTCTCTAATGAGAGAGTGTTTGCCTTCATCATTGTGATATATAACATGCAAAAGACTTGTATATTAAGAGATTTAAAAGAATTTCTCTTTTTAAATTCACATACACGAAGTCTGAATAGGCAATTAAATTTAAATAGAAGAAATCTACATGTATTGAAAGTAAGGCTTCCCAGAGATTTCTGTTTAAATTGATATTAAGTGGTAAACCATTTGACAAAAGTGTTCATCTGCATTTGAACACTGCTTTTCTTCGGATTCATTTAGCCATTCGTCTCTATCATTTAGACATACATTTATTTTCTTGACCAGTATTACTTTCGAGCAATCTGTTTCGTTGAATCTGCCATTTATCTGAAGTATGCATGAACATGTATTTCAAAGAAAAAAAAATCTGATGATCAGAAGTATATTCATTTTAAAAATTATCAATAGAATATATTGGTATAGTATAATGTACATGTAGTACAGTTTTGTGTAGTATAGCGTATAATAGTATAATATAGTATAGTATAGTATAATATAATATAGTATAGTATAGTATAGTATAGTATAGTATAGTATAGTATAGTATAGTATAGTATAGTAAAGTATAGTATAGCATAGCATAGCATAGCATAGCATAGCATAGCATAGTAAAGTATAGTATAGTATAGTATAGTATAGCATAGCATAGCATAGCATAATATAGTATAGTATAGTATATTCTACCACGATTATTCAAAACATCAAAGGAAACCGGCGGACATTATTCTCCAATAAATCACGAACAACATCAAAAAATTATCAGATCAGAAACACGTATCAAATTTGAACAATTCAATTCAAGCTGTATCAGACATGTTTTATTCAAATAAGGCATTTACAATGAGAATGCATTGAATCCCTTATTTGAAATGTATGTAAAGTAAAAAATATTGTACTAAGATGACAATTAATGAAGTACTTTTTCCTAAACGCATCTTCATTCATACACGACCAAAAAGTAAATTGTCCATCGTTATGTTTGTTACCATAAGTCACCATTCGAGAGATTAACTCCTAAGCCAATATATCTATTCCGTAGAAAGACAATAAAAAATAACAGCATATCTTCAGTTAGCAGTCCCAAATTATTCATGATATTACTAATTGGTTTGGAATGTTACTTACGATTCACTTACGATTCATAAAATTACATGTTTTTTTCTAAGATGTAATTGAAAATCTAAGATATATATTTATATCAGATACACAACACAGTTATAGATTTTGAAAAGCGTCCAGACCCCTCGCAGCACAGTTAAGGTTACAAATGGAAATATCAACGATTTTTTAAGATAAAAATATATACTTTATTAGGATGGGCAATTCTTTTTAGGACTTCACTGATATAAAAAAAATGTAATGTGGTTTAAATCTACATGTTGGCTACATTTAGATTTTTTATTTAGACTTGTCGTGTGATGTCGACGTCACATGACTTTAGCAATTATACTTGCAGTTTAGAGGTCATCTATAAATTTCAATATTGCAAGGGCATAACGAAGTTAAAAATCTTAATTACATATATAATCCTTTTCAACACTTTATGTACTTTGTGAAAAGTGCTGCGAACCTATATAGATTCCCTTTTTTAATTGCTAAAATTTAATTTGTTGGACGGCAGGTTGAATAATTTGCTGGTCAACTACATTAAATATAGCTATAATTAATTTATTTGCAAGATTTCAAGAGGTTCGCAGCACTTTTCAAATATCTTAATGCTTCTTGAGTTTATGTGTAAAATTTTGACAAGATACATTAAGGGTATGCCCTTGCAATAAATTGATTTATTAGGGCCCTTCCATTACTTTTTCAATGAATCTGCATACAAACATACGACAATATGCCTTGTCTGGAGAATGTACGTAAAGTTTATAAATAAAATACTAAAATAGACATCGCATCCAAATTAACGGCTTTTTTTAAAACTGCAAATAGTATTTTATTTGAGAACAAAAGACATTTTTTCACTGTACAAAATGTGACTTGATCAGCCTCTAACTGTGTACAAACTGCGTCATTTTGCGAGATGACGTCATATTGACAAGTGCATTGCGATCGATGCATCGTTTATATACTGTTGTGTGGGATTTAACAAACGACAAAACTGCATGTAATAGTAAGTTTGTATGTAGTATACAGCTATTCAGTTGTTTGAAATAGCAAATAATTTCATTTTGTGGTATTTTGAAGACCTTATATTATGTGTGATGTCATAGTTAACATTTCCCGTACAAATTAGGCCCCGCCTTCTTACTGTAACCTTAACTGTGCTGCGCTGATACGCAGGGTGAATAAGGAAGCATACAAAATATTCTACCTTGACTAAATCAGTGCTACATTATGACGTCATAGTAGGCGAGATGACGTCAATTCAAGAACACAAGTTTTCGTATTATTGGTATTTAGAGATGTATTTTAACTCTAGAAAATGAATAGAAACGTGTAAACATTAACAACAATGAAATGTTCTTATTTTGTTATGCTGTATTCTGCCATTTTGATTAAAATCTACCACCGATAACGTCATATGTGTACTTCAAGTAACTTGGGAATCGACCATGTCGTGTAAAGAGAATTTGGCTAAGACGGCATGTACAAAGATATGTAAAATGGAGTTTAAAAGCAAATATCATGAATATTTTGTAAAATTCATATGGAGATTAATCAATAAAACAGGTATGTTAATTTATTTTAATCGATTATATTCTCTTTCAAAGACAGTCAGCTATGTACGTATCCCTGTCGGCCTTTCTTGTGTCATTTGTGACAAAAATAATGCAACAGAACAACAATAAGCTGGATATTTCAAAACATAAAATTTGTACATATAGAAAGTTTGCCTCCTAAAATACTTGGAAAGTTCTGCTAGAATCCCGAGTTAAGCATGGTTTTACGGAAAATCTCGGTTCATATGTAAAAAATTTAAAACATGGGGTAAGGTTCCGTGCGAATGTGTGGAATAATTATTTTACTGACTGGACAGTGGGATTCTAGCAGCACTTTGTAGACAAAATAGATGCTTTTCAACTACATTATTTACTCAAAGAAATTATCAAACTCCGGGGTATGGTTGTTCTGTTAGCTTTTTTATTAAGGAAAAATTCGCTATTAATAGAAGTCACGTGATGCCGTGGTGGTGGGGCACGTCGTTGCGTTAGACACTCTTTTATCTCTATGAAATAAATAATAATAGTTTACGTTTATGAGTGGTTTTGGTAAATTACCAAACTGAATTTTCTTCAAAAAGTCTAAATTCCCAAAAAATGACTTATATGCTTCCTTAATATACCTGCGTATGTAGATGAAAGTGCCGTTAAACAAAAATAATAATTCCATTAAATTGTTTATCCATGGTGTCTACAATGGTCAGATCAGTAATAACAGTTACCACTGGTATATTTAGCCTTCTGAGAAACAGAAACATCTATAAATGGAAACACGTCATTTATGTTTCATTGCATTCAAATTCGGCATGTTCTTTGGAACAAAAAGCTGATAGATAAGAATAAACCAAAGTTTCTTCAGGAAAAGAAAGAAAAAAAAGAATCGTGATAATAATTGAAATTAAAATTAGTGCTGTTTTAATTATTTGTCATTTTTGTACGTTTTCTTTCATCTGTTGATTTTTTTTTCAATTAAACTAAAAATAAAGACAACTCAGGGTTTCCCAGATGTTTCAAATTTGAATGTAGAATGCACTAATGCTATACTACGCAATTTACCTGTAAACTGGAACATACAGACAGTGTTACATTTGTAATGGCTTTTTCATTTGATACATGGGAATGCACATTGCAAATAGTGGATATACTCAGGTGAGCTGCTACCAAATAAAGTTCATTTGGCAATTATACATGAGTTTGTAAACAGAAATAATCTACCGTAAGGTATAAGTTAGGTGAAATGTTAATAGACAAAACAAAAGCATATTTAACCTTTCGTAGCACTTGGGTTGACTACAATATTTTCCATTTTTTTCAATCTTGCGTAGACACAACATTTTCGTACAAATTATGTATTCTTATGAATATTGAAGATAATGAACATGTAACTCATTATGTCTACATATAAGCTGTCTTGAAAAAAAAATAGATTAGATCTTGTACATCTCCTGAGTGAAATGAATGAGAATTCTCTGGAATAACTTTTATATTTTATTTCATAATACGCGTATTGATACAATTCTGTTACTTAAATCTTTTCACCACAATATTTTCAATAAAATTCTCATATACTATAATCTAGTATACAATTTGTCCTTTATGTCCTTTATTTAAACCTATCCTTTAATAGCGTAAAATACATTAAACAGATTTGATTATATATTTGTTTTCCTGTCTATGTTCGATGATAAAATATTACGTCAATCTTTTTAATTAAAATATGATAATAAGTATTGTATTTATATACACAAAATGAATTCAGTAATAAAAGTAGTACCAATATTGCCACAACCATGTCATCCATTTTTTGTTGCATTGCTGAGACTGAACGATGGGAGGCCATCGGAGCCATTTGTAGATTTACCCTTTACCCGTGTTGATAATGCTTCTGAGTTACCCCGGACAAAAATACCCGTGGACAGTGTCCCAAATACGCGTAATTATTTTTTACTCACGTCAATTTTGTTCGTTGTGGGATCTGTTTTACTAATAGTTACACTTCCGATAGTTCTTTGCTGTGTTTTATATAAGAAGAGGAAAACACTCTTTAAGAGAAAGGACCTGCCTTTGCAAGATGCTGTACGCATAAATAAGAGTGATGTACAACAAAATACCAATGAGTACGAAACACTTGGGTATGAGACATTATTTCAGGGTTTTGGTAATCTTTCAATTTTTTAAAACCGTAGGAGAGAATCTTACTCTATAAATATTTCATCAAGGGACATATGTGGTAAAGAAGAAAAACCTCGTGCAGTGGCAACAAGTCAAACAATCGAAATAAATTCCCTGAATACATTTGATCAAGACAACCCGTATGTGCTGCCAAATAATGTCCATACAGAATCATCGACAGATGTACACACGTTTAATGATGAACTTATCGCAACAACAGAATCTGACTGCAAAAACAGCAATGTGTACGTATCGATTATACCCTCAGACTAATTAAACATGACCTCATTCTCAATAATCGAATGAAAAAAGAATCTAGATGCATGAAATACTACATGCATCTTTAAGACCGCAACCACGACACCTATACAAATATAAAAGAAAACTTTCTTGTGGATGGTGGGCAAAGAATATATAAAAAATATATGTATTTACTATTTTGTTGCATGATTTTAGAGAATTTAATTAAATCATGATGCTTATATCAGTGAAATATCAGTAAAATTTAACTCCATATTCTATATCACGTATTCGCTTTTCAGAAAATCTCCATGTTTCCCTAAAACACCAACTGTCTAAATTGTAGAATGCATTGAACTACCAGATAATATTATATAAATGAATTGATTAAGTTAATGAAAGTAAATATCATGATGAAACTTTGAGCCTAGAAATATCTTATGTGTTTTGCTCACTCATCTATGCAGACGAGGACAAAAATGGAACCCTCATGTTAATGTGACCCACATTCTACGTATGTTTACAAAAGTACTATTGTCAATAAGGTATATCCGTCCTTTTCAGTATATCATGATTACGAACAAAGTTTGATATATACATTTACATATAAAAGAAGAAATAAATGTATCCATATGAAAAAAAAATATTGATTGATTTTTTTTATAGGAAAATATGAATAAAATTGTAAACAAAATTGTTTTACGTTTAAAATTTAAACAAAATTGAGAACTGGAAGGTTTTAATTACCTGTTGGTGAATAAAAAGAAAAATATTCGTGTACCACAAAAAAAAACAACAAAAAAACGATCTATTTTTTTTAAAAACAATCATATAAAACTTACTTCTTTACTCCGTTTTCAACTAAGAATCGGGAATTTTTGCACCAATTTCTCAGAATTGAATTTAAAAGAATTGACACATTTTTTCATTATTTTGTGGCCCGAGAGGGGCAGAAGTTTGAGAGTCTACTGTGGTGTCGCGGAATTAGGAGTTCAGCCTTATGTCGTGGATTCGATTCCCACTGTGGGACGTAGATACCCATCCTTCGAATGAGATCATATAAACCGAGTTCCAATGTCGCAGTGGCCGCTGATCCGAAAAAGATATGTCATTGCTTAATGAACCTGAGTGCTAAGTAGAGGCAAAAATGTATCTTTCTGTGCATGTGGAGACGTCCCTATATGAGTAAAAATTCACGCAAGGGAAGTTTACAAACGATCAAACAATTCATCTTTCATTATTTCTACCATCACGATTCTTTCAAGCGCTCGGCAGTCAAATAATATACAAGAGGCCCATGGGCCACATCGCTCACCTGAGAAGCTTTGACCATTCTGTTCTTTACGAGATTTCCCCCTTGTTATACATAATGCGTCCCCACCCTACCCCACTGATCATAATTTAGACATTTTGAAATCTACACTACCCCATGATCCTTCCATGGGCACATATGTTTCAGCTTTTTTGGCCCAGTGGTTCCTGAGAAGAAGATTTTCAAAGATTTTTCCTATATATTTCTATATAAAACTTTGATTCCCTATAATGGCTCCGCCCTTCCCCCGGGGGTCATGATTCCTACAATTTAGAATTTACAATACCCCAGAATGCTTCCACATAAGCTTCACTTTTTCTGGCCCAGTGGTTCTTGAGAAGAAGATTTTCAAAGATTTTTCCTATATATTTCTATATAAAACTTTGATTCCCCATTGTGGCCCCGCCCTTCCCCCAGGGGTCATTATTTAAACAATTTAGAATCTACATAATACCAGAATGCTTCCACATAAGTTGCAGCTTTTCTGGCCCAGTGGTTCTTGAGAAGAAGATTTTCAAAGATTTTCCCTATATATTTCTATGTAAAATTTTGATTCCCCATTGTGGCCCCACCCTTTCCCCGGGGTCATTATTTGAACAATTTAGAATCTACATTATACCAGAATGCTTCCACATAAGTTTCAGCTTTTCTGGCCCTGTGGTTCTTGAGAAGAAGATTTTCAAAGATTTTTTCTATATATTTCTATGTAAAACTTTGATTCCCCATTGTGGCCCCGCCCTTCCCCCGGGGGTCATGATTCCTACAATTTAGAATTTACAATACCCCAGAATGCTTCCACATAAGCTTCACTTTTTCTGGCCCAGTGGTTCTTGAGAAGAAGATTTTCAAAGATTTTTCCTATATATTTTTATGTAAAACTTTGATTCCCCATTGTGGCCCCGCCCTTCCCCTGGGGGTCATAATTTGAACAATTTAGAATCTACACTACCCAAGGATGCTTCCACATATAAGTTTCAGCTTTACTGGCCCAGTGGTTCTTGAGAAGAAAATTTTTTAATGACCCAACCCTATTTTTGTCTTTTCTTGATTATCTCCCCTTGCGAGGGGATATGTCCCTTCAGTTAAATAATTTAAATTCCCCTTCACCCAAGGATGCTTTGTACCAAGTTTGGTCAAAATTGGCCAAGTGGTTCTTGAGAAGAAGTCGAAAATGTGAAAAGTTTACAGACGGAGGGACAGACAGACAGACGGACGGACGGACAGACGGACAGACGGACGGACGGACGACGGACAAAATGTGATCAGAAAAGCTCACTTGAGCCTTCGGCTCAGGTGAGCTAAAAAAGATTGATACAAGAAAATATCATACTGGCTATTTAGTTTTTCTTTACCACATATACATGTATAATACTATTTTGGTGCAAAAATGTTATATAATAATAAGTGCGCATTAATTTACATGATGTGTTCAATGATTTATATTAGTTCAACTATTTTACATGAAAAATCATATATATATATATATATATATATATATATATATATATATATATATATATATATATATATATATATATATATATATATATATATATATATATATATATATATATATATATATATATTAAAATTGTTGCATCTGATAAAATATTAATCAACCAAAGAATTACAATTTAAGTGCAAAAAATCAAATTAATTACGTCGCAGCTTAGTAAGATGCACAATGTTCCCTTATTTTTCTACCAGTGTTGACCATGCTATATAAGTACTTGTCTAAAAAATATCGTCTATAGTATCCTATTTTCGACTGTATTGTGTTTTCGACCTATTTTTCCCAATCTGCTTCCCGTGCAGATACCGCACGGTAGAATTTTTTTTCGGTTGCTACATTTGGAAAAATACCTGTGAAGCACTGATGTTGTGAAAAACACTCAAAATAATTCATTCAGCGGAATTCCCCATTGGTTTAAGTCTGTTGTCAGAAATTCTAGTCTTTTTACAAATGCTCATTTTATCTGTACATTAATGAAATCCGAAATCGATTAATTACGAAGATTTTGTGATGACATTGTTCCGAAAGAAAGTTAAGATCTCTGTCAAAAAGACACATGAATATTGAAATGAAAAGATGGGTCAAACATTTCTTTTCTTCCTTAAATATGGACATTTTTTTTACAGATTTTTACTGAAAAATTCAACGTAATTTTTTGTGGAAATGCACAGCTACTGACAGATGGGTTCAAACAACGAATAACTGTTTTTGCAACCCAAGTATGCAACTTGTTCAATGTTTTTTTTTTTTTTTTGAAAAACAGACAATCGTATTTTTATTGTTTGGAATATCCAATGGATATTTATAGCCAATACTTATTGGGAGTTGATACTCTACTTAGGTGGAAAAGACAACGCTAATATTTTGTAAGGAAAATTGCACCCTCTCCATATTGACATTTAAATAGAATAAGCACAAAACTGCAATTAAGGTTATATCAGTTTTATTTATAGACACATATGCTAACATTTTAAGCCCATATTTTCTCAGATTATTTAATGTTTGCAATAAATTATAAATAACATCTAAAAAGGTCGAAGATACAATACGCCAGGATACTTCTTCAAAATGCTTGATATAACTAATTTCACGACTGACATACCTTAATATCTATGAACAGTTGCAATAATTAACTGGTTTCTGTTTTGATTCTTATTACTTCAATGTAAAATAATAATAATAACAATACTAATAATAATAATGATGATACTATTAATAATAAAGAAATCGTCACATAATACATGTACTTTAGAAAAAAATAGCTATCTATGCCACTAAGCTAAAACTTACAATTATATGCTTTCGTGGATTCATATCTAAATTGGCAAGACGTAGAGAAGTTTTAACAAGATGTAAAAAGGTTTGGTTCAATCCTACATCCCCTCATGTTGAACTCTGGGCAGTGGTAACCTTTAATTATAATAAACAATGTTAAATAATTGACATTTTACTTCAATATATCCTGCTTTTTCTTGCTTCGTTAGCCTCTCTCCAAAAATACTCAAGAGGATATATGAGGAAATTGGCTCCCTATTAGCGTCAATTTAATAATCAAGTGCATAAATTGCTTGAATTAAAGTATATTCCTACCGTTACTTTTTGATATCAAATTGTTAGGATTATCTTCGAATTAATGTTTGGTATTTTTTTTTTTTTTGGAGAACATTAGTCTTTTTTTTTTTTACTTGCAATTAGAATATCTTTACTTGTAATTTATTTAATATTTACCAATAATTCTTTTGGGCTTTGCACAGACAGACAAAGTCATATTCATCCAGGTATTGATGAGACAGTGGTACACTAGGCAAGGTCTCAATGTTCCACTAGAACAGTTCTTTATAAGGGCCTGTGCCTCCCATTCACCTTTTGTGCGAGGACAATGTCATCTACTGACAGGTTTTACTTTACTTGCCATGCATGTTTCTTCGCCATATATCTGCATAAAAAACATAAAATTTAAAATACTAGTTACTACATGGTATGGATGAAATGATATATATGCATTCACTATTTTATGTTTCTCTGTTTTATTTGTTCAATGAGTATAAACTTTGTCATTCAAGACGCAATGATTTGATTAGCGTCGCAATAGAGTAGGTATAATGATAGATAGACATAAAATATATAAAAAAATGTTACTGTACAATTACATTCACTACAAATAAACAAAGATGAAAAAGGCTCCACGAAGATTCCATATAAAACAATCTTTTTCTACAATGCTAAGATATCATTTGAGAATACTTTTAAAACAACTATGAGCAAATTTATTTAAATTTGATCGATCAAGAGAAAAAATGACACAATTTAAGACATTGTATTACATATCCTTATGTCTAATTTTGTAAATCATACATTATTGAATGGACAATTAATAAATCTGTAATAGCTTTTTTTTACACCGATACATCTACTTTTTTCTTTAAAAATAATTAAAATATATTTGAAAATCTAAAAGGTTTAATATTTTTTTTTTCAAAAGCATAGCAATGATTATATCTTACCCAACAAATACACGTTTACCTCTCGATAGCCCAGAACCGCGTGGAAGCAAAGAATCCTAGCATTTCATAAAGGTTATAAAAAGATAGTTATTATTGAAGTATCTTCAGATATTTTTAGTACAGGTGTTTCCATTGTTTGTAAAATTTAAATATTCACAAGATTGACATATATTTCCTTTTTTTTTTTGGATACTCCGATCCTGATTTAGAAAATGCTGATTCCTTTCCTTTGACGCTTCGTTATTTTTATGCTATTTAAAACGAATCAGTTAATAATAAACAACAGAAAATTGTGCAGAGAAGAGATTATGCTTTTATGACAATGGCTAGGTTATGCTGATGTTCAAGGGTATAAATACCCAAACCACTGAGTCTAGTAAAAAGAAGTTAAGAAATAAAGAAGTAAAAAATAAAACTAGAGCGAGTGACAGAAATAAAAAGAGAGAGATAGGGGCGTGGGGTAACTGTTAATTTTAATTTATGTAAAATAATTTGTGGTACATATGTAACACCACTGCTTACCTTTGCTTCAAGATTTATATCGATGAAGTTTTTGATTTGTGAAAATTCCTGTCATTCAAAATGAATAAAAAAAGTCAGAATTTTCATAAAAGCAAAAAGGATTCGTATACCTCAATGAAATGTCAAATGCTATCAAATTATCTCGTCTCTAAGGACTACAATAAAAACAGACGTTTGTCCCTTTCAAAAGGTTTTCAAAAGAAGCGTATGGCTAAATGCAAGATTGTAGGATTCATCTGGCACAAATAAAGCTTTATTTTATTATGCTTTTTAAGTTTCATAGCAATTTGTTGGACTGGATTTACAAGACTAGCACCGTGAGCACCTCCGTGAGCACCTCCACCGTACAAAGAATGATCCCCCAATCTATACAACTTTCAGTTAGACGTCCTTTAAAACTTTCAGCCAGAAGGTTGTTTGAAATGAGAAAAAAAACAGACTATCACTTTCGAAGACAAAGAAAAGGAAAATATATATTTTGTACGCGGTATACTTTGTTTCCGACGTGTCAACATCAGCAATGCGACGTCATAAATATTTATGTGTATTCAGTTTGGATAGAAATCATTCATAATTTTTTTACAGGGGCTATTTCAAAGTTTTTTGAAAAAAGAAAATCGTATTATAGAACATCTAAAATTGAGCAATTCGATATTTGGATCATACAACCCGTTGACATAGTGTATATTCGCTCAGGAGTCCTGCAAAAGCTTCCTTTTGTACATTTATATTGCACATTAAATTTGTCTACATGGTGAATACTATGCTTGATTACAATTTTTGAACTTCATGGAACATGACAGACCAATACATGCAGTTTTCATTTTTATAAAAAGAGTGCCATGAAATGAATGACCATTCTCAAATAAATACTCATTAGATTGTCATAAGAAACTTTTTATGTAAGGATAAAAAAAAGTCATTGAAATGAATCGGAGAAGATTTTATCATACAATATTTGTTTGGATTTCCAGTGCGAATTTCGGCTACGCATTAAATATAGAAATGTGCTGCTTAGTTTTATTCGAGTTATATTTGAAATACTGTAGACGTACTTTTTTCCATGGGGTCATATTTCCACGGAATATCAATTTCTGTTTAATCCGCGGATAGAAAATTACGCGGATTTCTTACACTGTCACTAAATGCCTTACATTTACATTTAGTACGCTTGGACAAATTTCCACGGAAAATTTTTGACCGCGTACATAGCATATATTTATTCCATGCGGAAAAAAGTACTTCTGCAGTATATAGATTGCCCTAATAACGTAAGACATAGGCTCTAAATATTTAAAAAAAAATATGTCGTTTTTTCAATGCAGATTTTTTTTTTAGAAATTATATCATTATTCGAAAATAATAGATAATGTAATCGTGTGTATTGCTGCATGAATAAATGAAAGGGAAGCCACTTCATAAAAATTATTGGAGTATATAAAATGGTGATTACGAGCATATACAGTTTTACATTTTGCTACCTGGAAAATGTCAAATAAATTTTCAATGCTACATATATAGAATTCACATTTTTTACGTTATTTGATATGCCGAGAAGAAGTGCACTTCTTATACGCTTTCAAATTTCAAGATAACCTACAACTAGTATCAACAATTAAATCATGCTCACTTAATAAAACTAAAATTACATAATTGCCTTAGCTGTGAAACAAAAAGTAGTGTAGAGGTATGTGAGCAAAAAACGTGAGAGAGAGAGAGAGAGAGAGAGAGAGAGAGAGAGAGAGAGAGAGAGAGAGAGGGAGAGAGTACATGTTTTATCAACATAAAGAGGAGGCAGCCGGATATATTTTTGTTTTTATTTTCATTTCGCTTGATTGCTTAATTTAAATAAGAAAGTGAGACTAATCCATTATGATAAGTACATATTCTAAAATATATTTATAAATTATAATTTTATATCAAGTGCTTATTAATTTATTTGACTTGTTCAGAGAAGTTTTTGAAAAAAAAATCTGAAGTTTGTGTTTAGGAAATAAATATTATAGAATTACTTGCATTTAGTATCTACGGATGAAACAGGAATTTTTGTAAACTGTAATACCAGGCCAGGATAAATTCGCTTTGTGTGGTGACAGTTCATTTAACCCCTTACAGAGCATATACGCATTTCTACGCATCTGACTTTAAAAAAAGTGTGAAAAAATTCATAACTTTGTTAGTACTGCAAATTTCAGAATAAATCTTGCACCGTTGGAAGGAGAAAATAATATATGAAAAAATGATATACGGAAATTCTTTTTATTGGTTGTACCAGTTTTTAGCTGGCTTGAGTTAAACTTTGTGCAATATTTGAACGATTTTACCATTATCAAAATCAATGCATGGGTAAAACATTAAATGTAAAAATGCTAAATTGTAATAATTACCTTCCAGCCCATTTCCCCAAATACTTAAAATTGGTTTGTAAAATAAATTACAACATGCTCATAATTTTCATCACTACAATTAAATATTATTTAATATATTTAACTCAGCAAACTAAGAAAAAACCTAGAATGAAACAAATTCTTGAATAAATGGAAATTCCAGCATCATTATGGTGTATTTCGTTGCCATGGCAACTGATATGATATTTTTATAATCATTTATAGAAACTACACAATACCTGCTTTCAGAATATATATACATTAATGTGTACAAAAATTACAAGAAATGCTAAAAAGATGCATCGAAATCTTAATATTTATTTGTCTGGAAATGCTTAAAATCTTTGCCATGGAAGTGGTTTACGGGTTGTTATTGAATAGACATCTTAAAAACGGAATAAGCATGAAACATAACGCCTTGAGCTCCTTGTTTGGAGGACTACCCCTTTAATTTCGAGCATATGATTCGTCTGCACACTTTACGTCTGTCATCAAATGTGAAGTGAATGTAGGATTCCTCGTACTTTCTATATGAGGTAGCTTTGTAGATGTGATTAGGTAGAAAACATTTTTCTAAGAGAATAATCAATAAAAAAAATTATGATTTTCAGATATCATAAATCAATTTCATTGATAATTATTTTTGCTATTATCGGAATATTTAAATTTAGCGATTATCAATTTACATGTAATTTTAAATAGATATTAGAGGAGAGATTTGATATTGTGAATGAATGTTCATCTTCCTGTTCATAACACAATCACTGTTTCAAAGGGCTTTCCATAGAATTTGATGTCAAATGAGTTTTCAAAAATATTTTTTGCTCAAGGAAAGGATGTGTACATGTTCATGTTCCCTCACCAGGAAAAATACGGTGTGTTGTAATATTGTAATTGTAGGTCAGAAGGGAATGGCTCTAATAAAGAAAAATCAAATTACCCTGAATAAAGGAAATGCATATTTTTTATGACTCGTAAGCGTTCATACTCAGATATTATTCTATATTTCTTTGAAATATCAACCTAACTACAAAGATCGATGTCATAAATAAATAACAATTGCAAATTAGGCCTATCTTATATTTGTTTTTAAAAACATTTATCGTAAAAAGTAAAAGGCCGAAACCCTAGTGATGTGACGAGTTACATCATCTTTGAAGGACATTGAAATTTAAACAAATTAATTAGAACATTGAAAAAAAAAGTATCAAGACTCAGTTTGATTAATTATTTCTTTCAAATCCAGTTCGAAATATTTTACATGTAACTCATATAGAGACGACAAGCTATAGCAATGAAAGCCTTTTAATTACATCTAATATTCAGTTTTTAGGACCATGGAAAAGTGAAAGTTCGTTATTGAGTCATCTTTTAATGTTGCCTCGATTTTAAGGATAAATGATGCGTAGAGCACGCTTTAAAACGAAATTCTATAAATAAAAAAAGTTATGAGTTCCAATATGCTTGTTCCTCAACGAACATATTTTTAAACATGGCATGTTTATATTCCTCAAGTACAGGAAAAACTAATTATTACGTCACACATTTGCAAAATAAGCGAAATTGTATATTAGATACTACGTACAAATGATTTCAATCAAGAACCATGTAAAAATATTTTTGTTCCTTAATTCACGCTTTTCTGGTACGTGGATTGAAAGCACAAAGATATAAAGAAGCAAGATTGAGACTCATGTAAATTTCTCTTAAGTAAATGACTTAATAAATATACTACAAAAAGTTTTGGATTCATGATTTATATATAAGACTAAAAATGAATTCTGGTTTGATCAGTTATGCGATGAAGTAAACCGTCGTACCGGGATAGAGTCCGATTGTGTGGTACCAGCTCATTCAAGGGGTCTGAATTGTAGGGGATAGTGAAAATGAAGCATGGTTTACATGCATATTGCCATGAGCACTTTGATTGTGGGTCTACCCTCTTAATGTAAAAGTACACAATCTAGCTACACACTTAAACACTATCATTAAAGGTCAAGTGTCTGTTGGATTACTCGTTGTTTTATGAACAGGTTTTGCACATACATTTGAGAAAAAAAAAGTTTTAAAAGAAAAAAAAGGTATAATATTTTATCCTATGTAATAACTCATGATGATATTTGCTATTAGTTATAAAAGAAATCGCTTGATGTAATTTGCTTGAGATAGAGTCTCCTATATGTAGTGTCACAAAGTCCAAAAAGTGGAGCGTCTTGTGAAGTTTCAAGCATTTTGAATTGTTGGCACTGAAAGCTGCTTTAAACTGTAAAGACTTAATGAGTTATTATGTGTTTACATAGAATGGCAGTGCGGGACATAAATCTTACAGATTTTTATGTTGCACTCAGCATCTGTTAACTAAAAAATATATTTTAAAAAGCACAGACTGAATGCATCTTTTATGAATTTTTAGGTCACATTATCATTCGTGATATCATTAATTTCACATTCTTTTAGAAAAGAAAATGACAGCAGTGTTCTTAAGTAAATGTTGTTTCCTTTTCATTCAGTCTCTGTTATTCTGCATTTTTAAATCAAAAACACCCCCCCCCCTGCTGACATGAGCATGTTTAACATTAAATGTACATACACAAACTCTGAAAATTAAATATTCTTAACTGATCTTCAAAAAATTATAATTGCGGATAAACAGAATAAATATAATAAGTATTATACTTGATGTGTTTAAAGTTGCAAACCGAAAGTTAGAAATATTATATTGTAAAGCAATGTTCTACCTCTTACATAATTTGATTCGAAAAGGTCCATCCCTTCCTCTTTCATGCATTCCAGTTCGGAGTCATCCCCAATATTTCACACAAAACAGAAAAGAAACTGCAGGGTTCTCATTTCTTTCAAACCTTTAAGCTTTAAAAATAATTAAGGGAAGAGACTCTATTAATGGACTGTGTCTTCGTCCATCTGGTCAATCTATAATTGATTTAACAATGGATTTTTTTATTGTTTTTTATGTCAAATGGAAGTCTTCAAGAAGGTAAATGTTGGAACTAAAGGGTTAATATGTGTAGGCTAGCAAGGAAAAACATGGATGATACTGTAATGCTTAGTGAAAAGTCAATATGAAAATGGCTCCAGCGAAGAAAAATCAGATTTCCCCGAATAAAGGAAATGTAAATTTTAATGACCCATTTATACTCTGATCTTTTTTATATTTCCGTGAAATATAAAAGTTTTAGCAAACACCAATGTCAGAGAGTTGGGAGAAATGACAGCATGTAGAAGTGTTATTATTGTTTTTATTTTTATGCTATATTTACAAGCATTGAAAGGGAATAGTACAACGCTAAAGCCTCGGAGATGTGACGGGTAAGAAATTATTTTTGATGAAATTGAATTATTTCACATCTTCTCTGTATGATAAAAACCCAGCTAATTTATATGAAATATATACTACATGATCATTTTTCATTAAAAGGCCAATTTTATACGAGCATCAAACAAAATTATATTCATATATTATAAACAAATCAGACGAGCGCGTAGCGCAGTGGTCACATGGGACGTGAATAGCAGAATAGCAGTCCTTTCGATGAAACTGTTTAAACCGAGTTTCCATGCTAAAGTATGTGTTGAAACCATAAAGATTCCTTCCTGTTCAATTGATCTGAGCCGGATAATGATTAAAATTTATTGCCCTTCTCTGGCAAGTGATGGCGTCTTCATATGTGTAAAAAAAAATCATGAGAGGCACGTTAAATGATATGCAGACAATAGGCAAATCATATTATACGTATTTCATCCCCAACGTAGGAAAGAAATTATGAAGAATAAATAACTTGCAAGCAATAAGTATCATTTTTTTTTCAATGATATGAGACATGTTGTGGTACATTTTGACATTACAAAATAAATAAATAGCGTTTATATTTTCTGACTCAAATTACAATTAAATAATAAAACTAAAGATGAATTTTCTGAATTTATAACAATTTTTATGGGGGTGAGGTATTACTTTACCAAATAACATTAGAAAAAAAGGCAAGGTATGCATAACAAGGCTGAGTGAAATCTTACAAATTTAGTGCTTCAGTAACAACAACTTTTCTATATGTGTAGGAAAAGAAAATAATATGACCAAAAAAATATGATTGTATGCTTATAAGATTTTCTTTTTTTTTTGGAGTAAATTATTTCTAAGTTTAAAAATAAAAAAAGGATTTTCATTCGTATCATATGAAACTCTCAGCAAGGACATTTAAAGAAAATTATGTTTAATTTATCATTATATATTTTATTCAAAATTAAAAATAAGCATTGAAAGAAAAGTCTCAAATACCCCATATACAAATACATTGTTAAAAACCATTTTGTGATAATACATGTGTAAGACTCCAAGGTCCGATGGTGACGCCAAAGCCCGATGGTCTCGCAAAACCCCGATGGTCTGCGCGAAACCCCGAGGGTTTGTTGTCGTCACGGACGCCAAAGTCCGATGGTCACGCCAAAGTACGATGGCTCGTTTCCTATAAGACGCTTTGCGCTAAAGTGTGATGGTCTGTCACGCCAAAGTCCGATGGTGTGAAGAAACAATCGACAGTTTATGACGTCACAATAATTCGACGTCAATCCTTGGCGCCGTTTTCCTGCATTTAAAAATGCCATCATTTCCGAATTATCCTTGCACACTTTTTTATTTATTTTGTGTATTACTTACATGTTTCAGAGATATTAGGATCAGTCCTCGCACACAACTCAACTGTTTAGGGTTAATCCTTTTAGTTTTATTGATTTAGGGTTAGTCCTCGCACACTAGTTATTAGGGTTAGTATCGCACCCACCCAAGATATATAAGTATCTATATACACATGTAGTTGTAAGGCCTACACACTTTTCGAGCGATTAGGGTTAGTTTTGCACCTATCCGAGAGATAAAGGTTAGTTTTTGCATAATGATTTTTCATGTTTATTTAAAATTTTGGCATGGTGAAGCATTGTAGTTTGCCGCATTATACGTATTATGACGTTTTAAACGTAAATTGTTTTCAGCACCATCGGGGTTTGGCGTGCCAAACCGTCGGGGATTAGCGCAGACCATCGGACTTTGGCATGACCATCGGATTTCGGAGTCCTATCATACGTTGGAGTCCTACACATGTATTAAGAACAAAATGAAGTGGACTGAATCTAAATTGCATACATTTGAGAGAAAAAAAAATAATGTGCATTTAATGGAATTTCTCTTGCTTTTTTAAAAATTTTAATACAAGATTTTGTATTCTGCTTGTTCTTTAAAAACTTCGCATCGTGATAGAGTGGTTTACATTTAACCATGTACTTCCTATTTTACTGAAAACAAAGTTCATGGCACCGTTTCTACTTAGGAATATGTCCCCGTCAACGTGTTTTCCAGGAATCTGATTATTTTTTTTTATATAAATATAAATATTTTTCCTCTTTTGCTATTGGTTGGAGTCCGTCATGTCTTCTATTGTTCGCTCTTCCTCTTCAAATTTCTTCTTTAAAGGAGTCTTTCCATTTTGTGAAGGTGAGCTGCTTATTGTATAGAAATAACTTTCAAACTGTTTGTTGCTTTTAAGATTTTTGAATAATACGCTGAAATATTATATGGATTTTTTAAGGACATTTCAGAAATGAGCGTTCTTACAAATGAATAAACTTCGCGGTTTTGCAAAATAAAACAATAATAATCTAACGCGGTCTTAAAACCAATGAAAGTATTTCATGTAGGTTTAGAATCTTAATGTAGGGAATCAATGATTTAACAACTACAGAACAATTCTGCGGAAGAAAAATAATTAAGATAAATTAATGAAAACATTAAAAGAAATTTTTTTTAGATCTGCTTTATATTTTTATTGATTGACCTATTTTACGTCCTTTGTGAGATTTATAGGGACGCTCAGATAAAATCCGATGGAGGGTTTTAATGTTTAACCTATCTTCGGCTATCAGGGACATTGAGAAAAAAAGTTCCTTATCCTGTCATTACTTGTCCTATGATTGAGAAAAAAATGCTATTAAACCTGGAGGAATTTACAAATTACACATGAAGTAATATTTTTTCTGTTATCTTATGTGCCTTATTTATCTTATATAATTATGCATATATAACCAATTACATGATACTGTACAATTATGTCATTTGCATTTTTAATTGCATTTACATGTAAATATAACATTGTAATTTTATATCAGAATCCGGAAACATGAAACCAGACCTTTCAATATCAGGATTTATTTTTTTTTTTTTGTTATCACTATATATGCATGTACATGTACTTGAAGTTCATAATTAATTTCCATGCTCTGAATATTTGAAGCCATTTGAACTATTTATCCATTTTTTTCACAAGGGAAAATAAATGCTGCTTCGGCTTTACATGGGATGAAGAACTGCAGGGCTGTAGAAGTAAATACTTTTTATGCCTTCTCTTTTCCCAACCGCTATGAAAAAGGATAAAAGACAAATGTTTATTGAAGTTGAATTTTTATTGATCAAATTAAAGGTTTTGATCAATAAACACAAATTGTAGCTTATATTAGCATTAAAGGTTACCAACAAAAATGGACAATTGCTCTTTACAAATATAAAATATTTCTTACATACATGTATAATAATAACAGACTTCAACTTCAATATTATTTTTATGAACATACATGCATAATACATGCATGCTCTATTTGCCTTCATATGCTAATGCTGTATCAAATAGTACAGAACAAAGTAAAAGAAAAAAAAAGAAAATAATTATTAGATTTAAAAAACAATGTCACTTGAAAAAAAACAAATCACTATAAATTTCAAAACAGTCTTGTTTTTCCTATTCAATAGTTCTCCGTTTGCAAAATCGGAAAGGCTGTAGAAAACACTTAAACATTTCAACATTTCTATTCTTCTCTCCTTTTTCAGAGTGTAGCACCGGGTTCCACGGAGTTTACTGTAATAAGTCATGCCTATATCCATATTACGGAACAGACTGTGATGAAGAATGCCATTGTGAAAAACCAACTTGTAATTTTATCACGGGTTGTTTAGGTATTCTTTATATTTAACAGTTGATATACATGTACATATATCTTATCATTTTTACGGACTTATCATAGCCTATGAACAGGTGTTTGTCAAGATTTCAACTGAATAAAAATTCTGAAATAATTATGATAATTTTTTTTTATAATATAAAAAAATATGTTTGTATTTAAATATTATCCAAATATTGCTTTTTTCACTTGAAAAATAAAGCTCAAAGATTTTCAGAAACCGTATTTTGTTTAATCTATGTTTGCACTTTAGGATTTTTAGGGCCTGTTGTCTATGGTATGTAATTTTTTTTTCAGACAACACAACAGATATATATACATCATCGGATCAGTCATCTACAGACACCTATGAATTCTTCACTAGTGTTACGACATCATCTATACACAACGAATTGTCTTTGAAAAGTCTCCAGTCGCCATCTTCTATTAATCAAATTATTTCTTTTTCCCTTCGCGATTTCCTTCTTTTTATTGCCGGGGTACTAATTGTACTCATTTTGATCACAGTAATCAATGTTTTTATATGTAAACGTCGTGCTAAAAGAAATTATGTAGTTTTTAACGAGAAAGAAATTAAATGTTCATT
The DNA here is from genome assembly GCF_032062105.1 of Saccostrea cuccullata. Lineage (NCBI taxonomy): Eukaryota > Metazoa > Mollusca > Bivalvia > Ostreida > Ostreidae > Saccostrea > Saccostrea cuccullata. The sequence goes on from NW_026921197.1 coordinate 63,006, forward strand.
GATTGAATCAAAAGATACTGTTAAAAATACATGCAGAAGAAATACGAAAATCATAATATCACACTGCACAGAAAACAATTCCTGCTTCTTGGAAATTACAACAGACAAGGACAATACAGACACCAAAAATAGTTGCTATTCAAACGCTGATGTTGATAAAGAAGAACGGGAACAAAACAGAAAAATTGACTCGATATATGACCAAACCCAATTGCATCTGTGCACAATTAAACCATTGGGACAAGAAGAAACAATTTACAACATCAGTCAATGTTCCCAATATGAACTCGACTGCTACACGGATGTAAAGGAGGTATCTGACGAAAATCATTCAACAACTACTACGAAAGTTTCACATGAGAATGAATACATCAGTGTACCATGCTGCCCAGAGTGTGAAAGTTAGCTATCTCATAATGCACATTAATGTCCGAACATTCTAGATCTGATAGATATTTTTTTCTGGTTTTGCTCTTATTTAATAATTGTATTTGTTCTACTTTACCTCTAAATATTTCAATAAATGAAATGCAAAAATAAGAAAAACATTCTTTCTCAAAAATTGCATTATATATTGAATATAGGAAATTCAGAAAACACAGGGACCCTTGAAAAGATCTAAATGTACCGTGGAATGAATGCAAATCAAAAAGGAGGAAGCGTTCTTGTTGCGTGCTGCAGATCAATGCCAGACCCTTCATAACTCTCTGGCACATTCACTTCATCCGAGATAATTCATTATGACAGTGACCTAAAGTAGTTAACATACCGTATACAGGGTTGTTTTTGCTCCGTGTTATTTTCTCCCTTTTAAACTTGCGAACAATATCAATTGTTCTAAATTCTCCGTGTCGCCGTTCTATCTAAGAATTTCTGCTGTGTTCTTTAAATTTGCATTTTTCAAATTCGCCCACCAGTGACAAGCGAAAAAAACGGGGTAGGGGGGGGGGGGCAAAAATTTCCTTGTATACAGTATCCAATCACCACACCCCTGGGCATATGTTGACTCTTTGGTTTTCTTTGGTATTGTGGTTCATCAATTTTCGTTGGAATCAATTTTCATGGATTTTGTAAAACAGAGGTTTTCAAGGATACGTAATTTCGTGGGAAAAAAGCATTGCCCATACAAATTCATGCCATATTTCTTAATTCAATGAACATTTGAATTCGTGGATCTGCTCAACCACGAATGCACAAAAATTGGTGCTCAACAAATATTGATGAAACCACAGTATTCAATGAAATGATATCATGATTGCTGAAAAAAAAAAAAAAAAAAAAAAAAAAAAAAAAACATACGTTTCGTTTCAAAAGTTTTAATCAATTAAGTCATTCAATTTTACACAGACTAACAATTTTATTTACAATATTATAATATTATATATAATTGAGAAGTACAAACTTACAGCAATACTCCAAACAAACATGATATAGTAGTGTTCGATATTTTTCTCACAATAAACTTGTTATAGAATTTAATTACTACCTGTAACATAAGCTCTTGGTTTTGAAGTTTTCATGATTACAATCGAAAGTTAATTTATTCAGTAATGAAATCTTGGAATTTCTGAAAACTGCAAAATGTTGATATTCAATATTCCAGAATGATTTAGAAAAATAAATACCACACATATTGACCACTTTGGAATGTTCAAAGATTTTTTTTCATGTCACTCAATAAATACATGATGAAAAAATACAAATACACTTCAAGTACACAACACTTGAATTGAAATACTAAAAAAGACAATTGTACAAAATCTCTGCAGAATATTGCAGTAATGGTGATATCCAGAAGAACTAAAAAAATAATTGGGTTAATAGCAATACATTAGCCTATTCATACATAGCCATATTCATTAAATTATATAACAGTTTACATTTTATTGTCTCTATTAGCTTTTGAGCATGCAATAAAAGTCTTTATCAGTAATCTTGTTCATAACTTTTATACACATTTATACATATAACTTAAATGGTGTTAAACTAACTGATTTAAAGTATATTGTAAAAACATTCTGTGTTCGAATATTTGAGATATATTATATAATATTATATAGATCCACGGAGCTTCTGGTACCCCTGGTACGGAAGTTTTGCCTCACTATTATACTGTACATTATTGAATAAATGCTTAAAACATAAAAAAGTGATTTCCTATACATCTTGAATAATGAAGCTGTGTATAAAATTTCAAAAGAACATCGATAACACTAAGTATCCCCTTTCAGTACTATCATGCATTGGACAGGATCCATGATTAATAAACGTGTGCCCGACGTACAGTAAGATAACCGTATAAGTCAAATTAAAAAAAAAATCATTGACAAAGTTTTGCACACCGAGTACATTTGTGAATTGTTTGTTTTTAATAATCATTAACAAAGTTTGCATAGGACAGTTATTCTCATTGAAGTCTAAAGAAAGAAAAACAACTCTTTAAATTTTCGATTTCTTAATTAGCGTTCTGGTAACTCATGTTTTTGGTGATTTCAAATAGTTTAATAACAGGACAATTCTATTCACCGGAAAAGTTTAATAACTACATGATTATAAATAATGCTAATAAATTGTTCGACTCTTCGACAAAAAAATTTAAAACAGGAAGGTATTTATCTTGCATTAAAATTAAGATTAAAGATGTCCGATATATGGTATTTTCTCAACGCATCGCAAACTCACCATTACGTAAAAAATATTCATTTTACATTTTTTTATTTTCTTTAAGTCTAAACAAATTATCCAAACATTGAATCTGCCTTAATTAATATAAAAGTTGTCTTTAAGTGTTTGTTGGTATGCAGTATGCATAAGTGTAGTGATCAGTGTCATGAGTAAAAAAACTATTTCTTCATTGAACTCTAATAATACATTTCACAATGACACCGAAGATGTTAATTTGCATTTGAATATTTATAATGAAACATAAATTTGTAATTTAAAATCAAGCAGCACATTTGTTTTTCCATTTGTATTTTTTTATATAAAAAATGAAATAATGTGATATTTTGTATGGATAAAAAAACATAGATATTCGAATTTTTCGTTGAGATATCCCATTCCAAACAAAGTCGACAAATGCAAAAAAGACAAAGAAAAATAATTAAATTAATTTGTCACATTCAAAAAGAAACAAACCTATTATTTGTAAAGACTGAAACAATTTTAAATTTCTTTCATTGTAAGTATTAAATACCTTGCGATTAGATCTCGTTGAAATTCACAAGACAACAAACGAAATATATCTTTGTAAGGATTCATACCTGCAAGTAGCTACTGAGTCTCCATGAAATTCACACACCCCATATCAAGGCAAAAATAATAAAACAAGAAATAATTTTGCATGGTAGCACGGCAGTCCCTCCAGCATTTTAACATTTCTTTACATCTACTTTCATTTTTCCCTCAGAGGGTAGAAGAAGATACTTCGGTCTTTACTGTAATAAGACATGTCCATATCCACATTACGGAAAAGACTGCTATGAACAACGCAGATGTGAACAACTTACTTGTAACTTTGTTGTTTAGGTATTCTTGATATTTAATATTTGACAATTTCTAATCATTTTGATTGGATGCAATTCTGGACTCTTTAAGGGTTATTCTTTGAAAGTAGACTTAAGGGAGCCGAGCGTGGTTTTATTTCTGTGAAATCTACAATAGAGAAACTCTTTCAGTTACATAGACTTCAATGTATATGCCATGTTTAGAGAACATCTATCGGTTATAGCTATATCTTTTCAGAGGCCATCTCAAAAAAACAATTACATTTACTCTAGGGTAACATCGAAAGTGACAATTCTTCACAATTTAAAGCAAACTATACTAATTATAGTATAGATCTTTCGTTCAAATCATAGAATATGATGAGTAATAAAAAAAAATCGTGCAATGTGTATCAGAGCCACAAAAGTCCAACGTTCAATTTTCAGAGGGTGGCATTAAAAAAAAAATGAAATTTCCCTGTGTTGATAGATTGCTACAAAATATGACAGTATTCATGTTTTGCTCTGGAAAATCCAAAATATATGTCAGATCAAAAAGTAAAATAGAAGGTGCACAACGACAATAAATAATAAAGATTCTGTGAAAGTTTAATTAAATTTCCTTCAGTGGTATGAGAGGAGTTCCGAATAAGAGATGGGTACCCAAGAGCATAACAGACGGACGCACGCACGGAAGGACGTACAGACAGACGGACGGACATCATGATTACTATAAACACTCCCACTTTTCAAGCGGGGATATAATGAAGAGATTTTTTCCGACGCAATACCGATAAATAGGGCTGCGAAAATGACGTCTGCTTAATTGACTGAACACGACACTTTCATTAAATTGTGTGTAATGCATGAGAAATCGTCAATATAGTTAAAAAAAATATGCATGTTAAAACCTACAGTAAACCAAGGTATAGCATTTGTAACATGTTGGGGTTGAAGATTCTCGAAGAAAACTTTATCTGGATTATTAAGAAAGAAATTCTGAATGACCAATATTACACATATCTCATAAATACCTGCAATTTTTGGTTTAAAACAAAAAAAAAAGAATAGAGAAGTGTTGACTTTTGCATTTTTTTTTCGTTTCGAAGAACAGAGGTTAAGACTGATCGGCAAGCAAACACAATGTATGCATTATTTTGTACGAAGAAATTGTAGAATTATATTAACATACCTTACATGAAGCTTTATTCCCACGTGAATCACACATGATATTCACTCTAAATGCTTACAACTTCCGATTTCTTGTTTTTGTTGACATGAATTCTCGTTACGTTTCACTTTCACTCTTCTAATACTGATCAACAGTTACATGTTTGACGTCATGGATTTTGAATTTAACCTCTGTGATATATGCATGTACATAGACCCAGAAACAACAAGATTCCGTTTATATTATGCCTCTGCATGATTTGATTCATTTTACGACCTCAAATCAATCTTAAATATCGATTTTAAGAAATTATTATCTCTAAAGTGCTTATTTAGGTTACTATGAGGTCATTTTAGATAAGCAAGTAGAATATTTGGTTGTTACCTTAAGATACCTGCGATGAGAAAAAAATAGTCTCAAAAGAATAAATAGGCTTCAATTTATTATGATGCGCAGAGTATTGCGCAGTGGAATAAAAAATCTCCCATCTTACGTAAAAATTTTAAACAAATATAACATCTGATGTTGATAACTTAACAAAATGCTCATCATATCTTTTAAGTCAAATTTTATATGAACAAGGAAAACTAATATATAAGAAAAAGAGACAAAAATAGAATCAAAATTTTCACCTCAGGTTACTCTCATTTTATGGTTATGGTTGATATTTATGGCATTAAATATTCAAGTCTTTGTTAGACAATGCATCACATATCCACTCAGCAACCGATCGTACATCTACAAACAGCAATGACGTTTTATCCATCTCTACACCGTCATCTACAGAGAGCAAACTATCTTTAAAAAGCGTCATGTCTTCTTCAGATAATCAAATTATTTCATTTTCTCTTCGTGATTTCCTTCTTTTTATTGCTGGAGTATTAGTTTTACTCATTTTCTTCACAACATTCAATGTATTTATATGTGAACGTCATGCCAAAGGAAATTATGCAGTTTTTAATGAGAAAGAACAAAAATGTGCATTGATTGAATCAAAAGATACTGTTACAAATACATGCAGAGGAAATACGAAGATCATAATATCACACTGCTCAGAAAACAATCCCTGCTTCTTGAAAATTACTACAAAGAAGAATAATATAGACACTAAAGATAGTTGTAGTTTAAACATTGATGTCGATAAAGAAGAACGGGAACAAATCAGAGAAAGTGATTCGATAAATGGCCATACCCAATTGCATATATGTACAATTAAACCATTGGGACAAGAAGACACAATTTGCATCACAAGTCAATATTCTTAATGTGGAATAGATCGCGACACAGAAGTAAAAGAACTCTCAGCCAGACAGCAATCAGTTATCTACTACCTCGAAAGTTTCATACGAAAACAAATACATCTGTGTACCCTGCGGCCCAGAATGTGTAAGTTAGCTGTTTCATAATACTGAATATCAATTTTTTCCCGACTTCTCGGAATGTGTTTTTACATATGTAATTGCATTAAGTCATGTATTTATCTTCTTTGTACTTCAATATTTAAACAGATAAAATGTTTTAACAAAGCGCATGTCAAGATGAAATACTCTAATTTGACATTAAAAAGAAGTGGAGCACACATGGATTCCTTAAAACACCAGACTAGAATTCGGAATACGTGAAGGAGGAAACATTCCCTGTCGATAGCTCAAAGTTTTTCTTAGTTCATTGTCTCATATATACCGGTAATTTTCGTTACCGCTTACAAGTTGTTATGATAATGATCTAAAGTAATAAAAATAATAATAGTACTACCCTCCCGTTGATTTCCCCCCTTAATGCTTATATGTATACCCTTCATTTGATTATGATACGCAAAGTATTGTGCAGTGGAAGCCCAAGCCTGCCCTCTTGGGTCAAAATTTAAAATTAATATAACATCTGACGTTGATAACCTAACAAAATGCTCATCATATCTTTTTAGTCTAATTTTATAAGAACATGGAAAATCTAATATATAAAAAAAAGAGACAAAAATAGAATCAAATTTTTCACCTCAGGTTAATCTCATTTTATGGTCTCATATCATAGTGCTAGAAACTGATTTTTCCCAAAAAGTTTACTTTGTATTTGTAATCATTGCAAATTATTAAACGTGGTCTATTGATTTGCTGAACACATTTATTTAATACAAAATCATTTTGCACCCTCTTACAATCTAAAGGGTATTGTGTTTAAAACTTTATTCAGAAACACGTAAAGTGATGAAATAATGATAACTCTTAGAATACTTTAAAACGTAAAATCCTTCTTATTATCCTTTGTTGATGTTATAGATCAAATTTATTTCAACAACATTATTAGCTTGCAGTTATAGTCATACATTGTAACCACATGGCGATAAAAATCAAGTTTAGTTGTATGACAAAAACAAAACACAATGATATTTAGATAGAAATTTCAAATATATTGATTTAAATTTGTCCAAAGATCGTTTTTCTTTTTCAGATATAACGTGACAAAAGGAATGTCCATACTTTTGCGGATCCAGTTTTAATTTTACTTTCCAATATGAAATTCTGCTTTTCAATTTTCTTTGGAAATAAAATACGATTGGATGATTGAAAATAATTCAGCATGTTTAATATTATTGTTTATTATAGTGCAATTGTGCACTCAAAGCATTTAATGCATGTATACATTGTTTTTGGAAATTAACACTTTTCATTGTCCATCACATCCACATGTCATTTAGTACCAACAAAGAGACAAAATTCTTAATTGCCAATAAATATATCTATTTATATTGATATTAAGCCTATATAATCTTTATATTTTTTTTTTTTGCAAAGAAAGTTTAAAAAATGACATCCAAAAATGGGGGTATATATGTTTAAAAAGCTGTTTTGTTAAATTTCTCTGGTCAAGCATATTAAAGTAAGAGTTTATTCGTAACCTAAGATATAATTCTTTAGAGTCAATCTCTGTAAGATTAAAAAAAAAATAGAAAAAAAAGTTGGGAATGACATATAACATATTTGGCTGATTTTTTGCTTGTAATGTAGAAGCACCATGTATAGAACATTTTTGGGGTCATTTTTTTTTATTTTGAATCCCAGTTGCCATGGTAACCAAAACAACCATTTTAGGCAAAAAATACAGAGCAACCTACTGAAAGTGTACCATATTCATCATACATTTATATTTTCTACATATTATTGACTCTATGATGGAAAATTTATTGGAGTAACCACCACAACTGATAAAATTATTCAGTAGTAGGTAATGAAAGAATTGTCTTTCAGTAAAAAGTGTGAATTTTTAAATTTTTAAGAAATTTAAAAAAAATACAATATAAAGCATAATAGCAAGAAAACACCGGAAATCCATTACAAACAACTACTGTCACTTATAAGTCCATTCCTTACTTAACAAAATATAATTTTTTTAGAACGGTGTTAACGTTATTTTTGGGAGTTGATTATATCAACGAGTCTATGTCAGTAGGCCAGGACAGGAAGTGCAACTGACAAACAGCCGCCAAAGAAAATGAGTTTTGCGAAATAGTTCCCCATTAAACTTACAATAAAGAAATTTTAGTTTTTGACAATATTGCCCACAATCACTCTGTATTCAGCTTAAGTCTGTCATTTTAATTTCCTCTAAAGCATCTTTCACCTAAATAATCATACCGAATTCTGATATGTATTCATACATTGTGCATGTATTCTAATTTTAAAACAGGAAAATCCCTATACTTACAACGCGTCTGCAATATGATGAGAAAAAATGATTGTTATTCTTTTGCTTCAGCATATTTAGATATTAGAACAATGAGCTTAGTAATCAGATGTACTATATTCAAAGTCAAATTGGAATACAGAGAACAAAACTTCATGTCTTGGCTAGTTGTTTTGTTTACAATACATATATATGTGTGCACCACTCAGCGGGCATTGTGTGCTTGTGAATCTCTTATATGTGTAAAGCTTTAGATAAGATCTCCCCACTGATGCAGAAGTGACCTACTGCATGGATTAATTTTACTTAATTTTAAATTTTTCTTCTCGCCTTTTACTTTTGTGTCCGGAATGATAGTAAATCAAAGTATACAGGATGATTTTTATATGCGTAATATATGAAGCTTGTTCATTTCTTTTGTTAATGGAAAGTTGTACAGTCATACAGTATAGTGAAAGTCAATTTGCGTGATAAGATGACTGTTTGACCAAGCACGATAAAGAGTGGAAACAGATTATTGCACATTGTTGGCCCATTGAGTATTTTAAGGACGTGGATATATGTTGAGGTATCCAATTTCCCTCTAACACAAATCTGTGTAATTAGTGCATACACATTTTGAGACAAAAAGCCAAATACACACGTATATTATGCTTTGTGGTTTAACAAATATCTCGCTGCAAATTTAGTGATATTTCACGGAAATCGGTCTCAAAAATATAAAATGTTAAATTTAAAAAAAGAATTATACCAGGCAAAAAGCCATAATTAATCTGTCACAATCGAACGAGTTCTATTAATTATGAAATACAACAATCTGTTACAAAACATACTGCATGAACTCTACTTATATTTACATTTTTGAACATCATTGAACTTATTTAATTGTATGTAATTGAAATTTTGGGGTTTTAGCCATTTACTAAAAATACATATCCAGCAGGCATTTCAACGTTGATTCAACGTTGAATCAACGTTGCACTTCAACGTTGAATCAACGTTGAATTTTGGTTGCATATGAAAGTTGAGGCAACTTTGAAACATAACGTTGTTTCAACGTCAATTTTCAACGTTGAATCAACGTTGAAAATAGGTTGAATTTTTGGTTGATTTATGGTTGGTGTTTGGTTGCAAATGAAAGCTGATGCAACGTTGAAGCTTCAACGTTGTTTCAACGTCAAATATCAACATTGAACAAAAGTGAACATTGGTTGTAATTACGTTGAAATTTGGTTGAAATTTATTGGTTGTACAAACGTTGATTTTTGGTTGAAATCACGTTGAATTCATATTACATGTGAACGTTTTATTTTATAAATAAATAAATTTCAAATTCTAATAATTTTTTGCTTATTCAAGTTGCGTAATATTTATATAAGTTATAATCCAGTATTACGATTGTGAGAGAAGTCATTTAGTTTGTATTTTAAAGACAAACACAAATTTGGATTCAATCACTGAATCTCAAAAATCACTACTTGACAAAATTTATATTCCTAGTGAAAAGGGGGTCACAGTTATCACATCAAGGTTCTTCAGAGTACTCGTCTGTCTTACACTACTAAGTTCCACAAAGTGGCGGATCCATTGATTTTAATCACGCATATACATCTGTAGTTAAGTCCCGCGAATGAAAGAAATGAACATCCCAGCTAACATAAAAACATTTTTAAAATGTTTTTAAAACATTTTCAAAATGTTGCGAAAACATTTTTAAAAATGTTTTAATCACGTGATTTTGTATGGTTTTTTAAACGTTTTTAAAACATTTTAGTGAAATATTTCAGCAAAATGTTGTCAGAACATTTTCTTAAAATGTTGCAAAAACATTTTCAATAATGTTTTAATCACGTGAATTTGTATGTTTTTTTAAACGTTTTTAAAACATTTTAGTGAAATATTTCAGCAAATGTTTCTGGAACATTTTCTTAAAATGTTACGAAAACACTTTTTGAACAATGTTGTAATCGCGTGATTTTGTATGGTTTTTTAAATGTTTTTAAAACATTTTACAAAATATTTCAACAAATGTTATCATAACATTGTTATAAAATATAACAAAAAATTTTCAAAAATGTTTTTTTTTTCACGTTTAATTTGTTTGGTTTTTAAAACGTTTTCAAAACATTCACTTCGAGGTTACAAAAGTATTTTTACTGAAATTTTACTTTTCTCATTAAATAATGATGTATTTATATTTTAAAAGAAATAAACACAAATTATATTTAATTTTTTAACCTTTAATACAAAACCATATTCAATATGTTAATCACATTTAAATTCCATTCTCGGTATAAGTTTTTATTTATTTTCTTTCAAGTCACCGGGTTTTTAAAGGGTGAAAACGGCGTCTAATCCATTCACTGAATTTTAAAAGAACAGAATCACAGAAATCCTATGTTCACAGTATAGGTCGAATAGAGCGGCGGATCTATAAGACTTAGTTAGAATCACATACACAGAAAAGGCTGATAAGGAATCCGCCCCTCGGAACGAATAGCACAACCTGTAAAAATAAGGAAAGTTGTGTTTGTATCAGCGTTCTACATCTAATGTATCTTAAGATGATCAATGAAAATATACAAAAAATATTTTAAATAATTATATCAAATTTAAGTTCTTTCCTCATTTGCATTGAAAAAAGCAAAAAAATAATTACTATGACTATATTACTGAAGAGTAATAGTATTTACGTACACCTTTGCCTTCATCAAAGGCGGGTCTTTTGAATGGGGGAATTTGAAAATACGGATGATGCAATCAACACCATGCTGTAAAGAAATTCCATTTTTAAATCAACATATTGTTTGATGATTTTAAAACATTCCACAAAGACAACGAATACTTGAATCAAGGATATAATTGCGTTGACTTAAGAATGAAATATTCAAATCAAATACATGTGTATAATCTTAACGCTTTGTCATTTCTTAATGCTAAACATACATCTGTACAAAATTATTGATCATGCACTGGTAGTATAAAAGTCATTTTTAAATGATCTTTTAAAGTCTATGATAAAGAAATAATTCTTACCATTCAAAGTTAATAAATCCCGAGGTTATTATTGTTTTTTTATGGTGCAAAGTCTTCTCATTTAAATTGGCACGGAGTAAGCGCGCACATCTTGTTTACCAGAATTCAAAATTTGGCCTAGATAAGCTGCAAACCACTATCCTCTGTAACGCGCTGCCCAGCAGGAAAATTGCATAATAGGTTATCATGACACTGAAACTGACCAGTGTGCCAATCCCTATCTAATGCCTCACAGTAAAATGCTGGGAGTGGATCACAGATTTGATTAAGAACATTTTTAAAAAATACATTAAGAGTTTTATCAAATGCTTATGATTTTTTACATTTATTTATATTTTAAATTTTGTGTTTGCCTATCCTTTCATTTATTGATTTTTTGATTTGTTTTAATTATAAGGACTTTATATATGTCTGTTTAATCAATAAGCCAAAACTAGAAATCATTATAAAATACCGGAAAAAATCAATTAAAAAATTACTACAATTACTCATTTCAACACCATTCGTTCTATATTCTCTTTTTTTTCTTCATAAACTAAATTTTAGGAAAATCGCAATCATACATTATTTGAATGTTTTAAGAACATTTTGAAAATAACATTAAAAAATGTAGCAATCTCAATGAAAAATGAAATGTTGCAGCAATGAAAAATGAAGTCTTTAAAAAAGGAAAACACATTAAATTGAATGTTCTAAAATTATTCTCATAACATACTCTTAAAATTTATAAATGAATTTAAATTGTGCCGCAATTACATAAATGTTTCAGAAACATTTTGAAAATGTTTCCAAAAAATGTTACAAAAACTATAAATGTTTCAATTGTAGTGAAAATAATTATTTTAGTTAATGTTTTAAATAAACATTTTCACTGCCTAGGCCGAAAAATATCCGGAATTTAATGTTTATAACTAACAGCGATATTAAGTATGTTTTAAAAATATTTTAAAAATGTTCCTTACAATTTCTTCAGAAACGTTTAGGCAATGTTTCCGTTTTACAGAAAAAGAATGTTTCATTTCATGCTTTAAGAACGTTTTTAAAACGTTTTATAAGATCTTTAATATTTGGAAGCTATACATACCCTCAGGATAATTTTAAGAAAAATGTTCCTTAAATGAATTAAGAATGTTTCAAAAACATTTTGACAACGTTCCTTCCAAATGTTTCAGAAACGTATTCATGCAATGTTTCAGATTTATAGAAAAGGAATGTTTCATTTCATGTTTTTAGAACGTTTTTAAAACGTAATATAAAAATCTTTGATATTTGAAAGCTAAACATACCTTTTGAAACATTTTAAAAACGTTTCAAAAATATTTTATAAAAATGTTCCAAAAGGATTTAATCATAAGCTTCTTGAAAACATTTTAAAAATGTTTTTAAAATGTTATAAAGAGAAGAGAAAATGTTTTAAAAATGTTTTTAAAATGTTTAGTCTGAAATGTTTCGAAAAAACCTTTTTACAACACCAATAAAATGTTTTGAAAATGTTTTGTGCTACCTGGGATGAGAATCCATCCTCTAGAGCAACAGCCTATTAATAAAAGAAATAAAGATGTGAAAGAAATTTCTTCGATACAACGTACGCAACAGGTTATTTCAAACGATAAAAATAAATATACATGAATAGTTAAAAAAATCAGACAAAGGAATATTTTCCGGTACTTGGATTTAATTAACATGATTAAAAAGAATAATAGTTAACTTCATATTAAAATTTGTATTAGTATGCTTATAAATAATTATTACTTAAAAAATGTTATAGACATAGTGTACTTACAAAATGTTGCATTCCTTTGTATAATTTTCACGGGCGAAGAATCTGATGCAATCAAGGCTGACTATATACAATCAATTCCCTCACCACTGGTTGATTGAACCATACGATGAACTAAAATCATAATTGTATAATATATTAGTATACTTATATTTCATAACCAAATGACTATCAACAATACACATAATACACGGACAAAGGATGTGCATTTCACATATACTTATAAAACAAGGATTAAAAGATGTACAGATACTAAATAAACTTAATTTCTTAAATCCATGAAAAGGAAATAATACTTACTGAGCAGAAGTTGATATTCCAGCCTTAATCCTTGTGTATGTATCTTGAAAACACATTCAATATGAACAGCGCGCACTTCTTGTCCATCAGTTGAATTCAAATTTTGAACTAGATAAGCTGCAGCTATACTCTGCCCAGCAAGAAAATTGCATAACAAGGTTATCCTGACACTGAAACTGACCAACTAAGCGAGAGGCACTCCTTATCTGATATCTCGAAGGTTTTTGGGGAGTGGATCTTAGTAATGCTATTTGACCGGGGTTAATTGTCAGTGTGAAAATTGTTGTGTTTATTTGAATTTTTGTTTTATGTATTTTGTGAAATGAAAGATTATAGAATTAATACACACAACAAAAGCACAATCTGATAAAATATGACTTCTTAGATTCGCTCTGTATAACATTTTGCGCAAGAGTATACGGCACGGGTCTATATGAGTCTAATTTTAATTTTAATTCGGAATAAATACTTATTTTTATTAATTCTAAAGTAACATGGAATTACAGTGAGATGTTGGATAAAGATGCCATTATTTATTTAATGCTTATATTTAACATATTTTATAAATATGTATAACTACATTCACAATTTATTAAATTTCACAATGGTAATAGCTGAACTGGCACAACTCTTTTGAGTAAATCAATTCACAATGCATGTGTTTCATTTATTGTGTATAATTATATATATAATATTTTCTAACAATGCATACAACCGTGTGTATCTTGCGAAAAATCGCATAAATTAAGAGTTAAAGAACCTTTATATTTTGACCTTAAAAACTAAAATGCTCAATACTCAGTCATTACCCGCTCTTTTCTTAACTTTCCTAAATTTGAAAATATGTTGAATCTTCCACGTTGTTTCAACGTTGAAATCAACAAACAGTCAACTTTGCATTTCTAAACCTTGTTTCAATTCTATAATATCAGAAAATACTCAACGTTGAAAACATGTTGAATCTTCAACGTTGTTTCAACATTGAAATAACAACGAACATCAAAAGTTGAGAATTTGTTGCAGCTTCAACGTTGTTTCAAGGTTGAATATCGACAAGCATTCAACGTTGAAAATATGTTGCAGCTTCAACGTTGTTTCAACGTTGAAATATCGACGAACATTCAACGTTGAAAACATGTTAGAGCTTCAACGTTGTTTCAACGTTGAAAAAAGGTTGAGGATTCAACGTTGAAACCTCAACGTTGAAACAACGTTGAAATATAGTTAATCAACTTTGCAACCTATATTCCACCTCCTTTCAACGTTGAAGCAACGTTGCGTGCCTGCTGGGTACATTGTATACTAGTGTATTATAAAAAGATATTAAAAAGCAACCTAGCTATTAAACTTTTTTTTCAGAATTTACTTCTGCTCAATCTGTGAAAAAAAAATCAACTGGTTTTTTTAAAACTCAATACCAGCTGGTGTGTAAAAATCTGCAACTTATTTAGAAATTTTAATGTAATTTCTGAATTGGATAGATTAACCCTACATTTGGACATTATACTATCGATGATAAATTGTTGGTATGGGCTTGAATAGTCTTTTCCTATTTTAGAGATGAAAATTGTGAACCAAAATCTATATCTGTGAAATATCTTCAAAGTAAAGCTCCATTTATTTTCTCATCACCAATTTAGATTGTATTTGTTATTTTACTACAATTAAATTTCATTCTATCGAGAAAAGCTGTCCACTTCGATTGTGATGACGTAATCGTTTGATGATATTTTTATCAAGTTATGTCAACATTTATCCATATTAGTACTGCATGCCCCCATGCCCAAATTAAGATAATATCATTTTCCCCAAAGGGTGCGTTATTAATTTTATCTAAAATTTGTCTTGAAATTTATTTTTATCCTAAAACATCTTTTTATCTTAGATACTGAAAACGGATCATCTAACAAGATTTCTCATATCATTCAAGTTATTTTCTTATTACTGTAGATCACTAAATTTGCGACACCTTATTTTCGCTAGATAGTCATTACATGTAAGTATTTATTAGCGTGACAAAATTTGTTACGAATTGTGGTTATTGTTCTATAAAATTGTAAAGAATACTTATATATGTGCAAGAAAGAAATTTTTGCGTTCACGCTGTCTCGCTTAGTTACGCGAAAATAAAGTTCTCGTGAATTAAAAGTGATTTAAAGTAGAACAAACCATACCGCTTTGACTCTGTAGGATCACGAAATCCTCTTATGCATTTGCTTCTCACATACCTCAATCAAGAAGCATCAATATAATTATAATTTGAAAAGTGGGCAAGGATACATACATCGAATTCAGGTTCAAATCCCACCAAAAGACTTGGAGACCGGTATTTCGTATAAGACCGTATAGACCAAGGTCCCGGGTCGCAGTAGGTGCTGGCTCGAAAAAGATCCCTCTCTCTCAATGGGTGCTGAGTATAAGTAAAAGAAAAATTGCAGCTCTCCACCGGCATGCCAGTGGTGGAATCTCCATATGAGTTACAAATTCTCGAGAGGGACGTTTCACACTATACAATCAATCAATCATACATCGAATTAACTTAATAATCAACTCCCATCAGTACTTTCAGTACTTTGATTTAAGATATAAAATGGTACAGAGAATTTGGATTAATTTGTCGATTCAACTTTTGGCTCCTTTTTGTAAATTATAGTTTTAAAAAAAATCAAAAGTAAACACGCCTATAAACCTCATTATTTTGAAATATTATATTAATATATAATAAACTTTATAACTTAATAAAATAGACAAAATTATGTGTAACTATACATGTACCAACCAAAAAGTCAGGAAAAATCACTATTATAATAATTATTGACGTTATCATCATGCATACCATGTGCCCTCACTGCATCATTTAATTTCTTCATTTAAATAGATAAACTTATTGTATTTGTTAACTTAGTTATGTTCATTAGAAAAAGATACATACAAATTCAAATGTCTAAAATCACATTGGAATGGTAATAAAATACAGTAAAGTTTTTTTTAACACTTCTTATAATGCTTGCTACATGTATTTCAATTTTTGTGCTACTGACAAGTATGCAAAAAATAATATAATAGCTTCATTTATGACCTTTTTTTTTCTTTTTCAATAAAATAATTGAATTTAATTGTGTTTCACTAAATCATGAAATAGTAATTCATGATTTATTAAAAAATGGTTGCTATGACAGCCAATAGTTTAGGAAAATCCCTTTCATTGATTTTTTTTTTTTTTTCAATTTATAAAATGTATTGCCTTATTGCTGGCTTACATGTCTTCTTCAATAGAAAAAAAACAGAAATGATCCAAAAAATTATTGATACCAGTATATACAACCCATAGCATGATAGCACTGCCACCAGTGTTGAATATACTTCTAAATACTGTAATTTATTTACCCGGACAAAAACAGATGAATTCAAACTTAAACTGATCACATATACCTGAATTACTGCAGCAGGTTTTCTTTCCATGGAAAAATTAAATACCTACATAAAAGCATGGCATATCCTTTTGAAGGCATTTCCTTTATTAATTGAAGAATATACATATGTTTTAACACATATATGCATTTTTTAGTGTAAGTAGGACATGCACATAGTCAAGAGTGCCCCCCTTCTTGATTCAACTTGTTTCTGCTGTTGTTAAAATGATCCTTTGCTGTTCCTTTACCAGGGCATTATCATATCACCGCTACGAAGGATAGAGGGTATTCTTATTTACTTGTGTGTCTGTCCGTCTGTCTGGCTGCGTGTGTGTCTGTAAGTAACAGGTTTTTGGTCGCAGTTTTTTCATCAACTATCCATTGGATATGCTTGAAGTTCTAGCACAATATTTACTAAGGTCTGTCATATGGTAGGTAATATTTGAGTTTAAATCTTATGTCAACTTCCTGTTTATCCGTGTATCTGTTCGTACCATAAATAACAAACTTTCGTTAAAATTTATATATATCAACATGATAGTCTCTATTATTTCACATCGAAGCGGGGGTATTACAATGTACCAGTGAGCATAGACTTCTTGTTTAATAAATGGTTTGTTGCAGGCTTTTTAATAACAAAACCTTCTTTATTGTTGCAGTAGCATATTAATAGTGTAAAACCCTGTCAGGCAGATGATTAAAAAAAATCTTGTTAAAAAGATGAATTTAAACATATTTTCCATATTATACTTTCCCCCTGAAAGAATATGGTATATAGTATATCCCTCAAATTTTGCCAATAAAAATTTGTTAATGGAATAAATTATTTGAAATGTGGCTCATTTTCCGTTCTTCCTTCCATCATTTTACATTTTAGCTCAAGTACAAAGAAACTTTTGAAGAGATCAGTGTTAATCATACACATTAAGAAAGACAATCAAAACTAAATATGTAATTTTAAGGTTTTGTGAGTTTGTTCTTCTCCATTTTGGCACGGAGGTTAAAATAAGTATTAACCGAGGAAAATTGAAAATAGATGCATAACTTATTATACAAACCACCGCACTAATTACAGTTAGATTACCATAAATAAAAATTGTAACCACCTCATTAAGATATTTTTGTTCAAGTTAAATAACTCATTTTTATCAAAAAGCATTTGATTTCTCATTTAATTTCCAGAACATTAGTCTAAGATAAATGGAATCCTGAGACGTCCTCAGAAAACATGACTAAATCAAATATAATATATGTCTTTCTCAGCTAAAATTTGGAGACATAAATCTATGATTTCAAGAACGACCAACTTACATATCCTCAATATCTCTATCTTCGTAAAAGGAACTCCTCTCCTCCTGAAAGTTGACAGATTTCCCTATAGACCTTAATTTGCTCCTTCATATATTGTTTCAATAAAATGTACACGGTGTATTATAAATTAGGCTTAAACTCAGCTGTCACAGTGTTTTGTTGTGACAAAAATCTTAATTAAATAGTTACTTTTTTTTCTTTTCTGCAATAATATAATCTGATAAGAAATATATTTCTAAGTACTTTCAATTTTTTGTAATAAGTTCCTAAATGAAAGGGCACATGTCACCCATAATCATCCCCATTCCAAAAAAATTGCATCGACGAATTTCAGCCCTGACGTTACTTTGTTTTTAAATACCTTATTTAATGATGCAGCACTTGTTGTCACAAAGGCAGGAATTTCGTAGGATGCAATTCATTATCACCTCAAACACAGTAAAGCCTGATCAAATGTTAAATAGTTTGGATATGGGTGATGTAAAATACCAGAAATATGTTTTCAGAAACCCTGATAATGTCCAAACCAGACAGGATTTACTCCTCAAAGTCGTTCTCTGCTGTGTGTACACTTTCACTTTCATTGATATAAGCAAAAGATTTCCTAAAGGGGAAATAATTCTTCACAAACTTTACAATCAATTTATTTTCTTAAAGTAAATAATACCTCTGCAGTTTTTAATATATTCTTCATAATGTTTAAAGTAAAATTCATAGCATCAGAATATTTGACCAGTGCCTGCTTATTTGTGCACATTGTTATGTTCACCCCCTTCTTTAAAAGCATTTTTATTTTATTATTGGGCATTTACATGTAACGACTGGTCCAAATTATTTTTTTTTCAACTGCCTTGCATAAAAATACACAAATTCTTTTAATGGAAAAAAATAAAAATCAGCTGTATGAATTAAATACACGTTAATTGGATTGATTGATTGATTGTATATTGTTTAACGTCCCTCTTGAGAATTTTTCACTCATATGGAGACGTCACCGATGCCGGTGAAGGGCTTCCTATACTCGGCACTCAGGGCCACTGAACAGTGAGGGTTCTTTATCGTGCCAACGCCTACCGTGACACGGGACCTACGTTTTTAAGTTCATATCCGAAAGACCCGTGACTTTCACTTCTAGTGCCGAGCGATTGGCGAAGGAACAGTCACTACCTATGGTTACGTCTTAGGTATGATGCGGCGCCGCGATCGAGAATCGAACCCGAGCCTCCCGATCACGAAGCGAACGCTCTACCACTAGGCTACCGTGACCGGTCACGTTAATTGGAAGAAATGTAAGATAGTTTCCATCTATGTGGAAAAACAGGAAACCTGGTTGCCAGGGGAACAGGACCAATCTATTACTTTCAATAGTATTTTTTTGTAACTCGGGCTTATAACGTAATTATTTAACCAAGTTTCAACAAAAACCGCGAGAATCAATTTCCAGCCCGTTTTGATGCTTATGGTTTTAAAGGTAAACTGGTATATAAACTGTTTAGATTTTGAGAATTTTAAACAAATGAAGATATTTTGAGATTTTATTTTTCTGAAATGCGTGAACAGATTCCACATCAATAGTTAATGATTTCTGATAAAGATTTCAAATATTCTCTGGGCAAATGAATATTTATGATTTCATAAGTTTGATTTCTTGAATAGCTAAGTAAATTATTATATCACACTTACTAAAGTTCCATTTTAGCTATTGAATTATAAAAGGTATGTACTCTGAGACATGATGTATGCAAATTAACCTGCAAGGATATGTCTTTAATGGATGTTTTGGTCAGATTATGACTTATTCAAAGTATTCCAATTAAAAACTAACAGTCTGATTGAAAATTCAGAAGGTACGGACATACCTTCACAACAATTTTCATTTATTATTTATTTAGATTTATTTCTTTTATACTAATTAAAATGTTAATATATTACAAAATCAAAATATTAACTATCAAACAATGATTTTTTTTTTACTTTAAAGGGTTTTTTTCAGTATTCTCGTTCCTATGCAGTGGCTAAATTTAATTGAATGTATACTGTTTAACTTCCCTTTTCACTCATATGGAGACGCAGCCACTTGCCGATGGGCAGCTGCAGCTTTTCCTATGCTCGGCATTCAGAGTCATTGAGCAGGGAGGGATCTTTTTCGTATCAGCACTTTTTGCGACACGGGATGTTGGTTTATACCGTTTCATCCAGAGGACCTGTCTCCACATACCAAGGGGGGATTGAATCCCGCAAGGTAAGGATCAATTCTTTACTTTTTCGACTCTAAAGCAGACGCTCTAACCACTGCGCCACACCGGCGACTGGCTACGGTAATAAATTAAGATAAATACCATGATTATATGATGAGGGATCACATCTAAATTATGAATATTTATTCATGTGATACATTAACAAAGAAACAAGGGTGGTTTGTTTTAAATATATGATTAAAAAAACTTTTATTTAAAAACAATAACTATTGTGTTTTTAGTTTTAAAGGATAAAAAACAATGTTTGCTCTCTGTGTACGTAAGATACAAGGACATTCATTTTTGGTGAAATTCACACATCCCAAAGAAAGGCGACGAATAGAAGGATAATAACTGTTCTCATATTGCAGACAGGCAACCTGAATACAAACAAGAGAGAAGAAATGTCAGAAAAATATCATAATGACTAATTTGAAAATAAGTCTCTTTAAAACGTTGGCATTAGCACATAAATCGTTTGAATTTAACTTACCTTTGAATTCTGTTTTTGCTGATTAGGTCTTTGTTATTTTCTGTGGTCATAGTTGAATCAGATGCTTCATTTTGAAGAACTGCCTGATGGACCAATTTATAACACCCCTGATCTGTTAATATTAATCAGTCCAATCTTATTTATTCTCCTCTAGTTGTATTTTGATGTACCTTTATGTTCCAACATTTTAAAACCAGGTTACATAACAATCTAAATTTAAACTCTGAATTAATGTAAAGACTCTAAATATACTAATAAAATAATAAAAAAAAAATGCATTACATATTTACATAATTTCTGCTCTATATAATGTGTCTTTAGATTGTAGAGAATACAAAACACGATACATGGTACATGTATTCACTTTTTCCTTTTCCTTAATGATCAAATGTTTATATTGGTTATCAAATTTGAAGTTTTGTCTAAGAACAATTTTTATTTTTAACAGAAAAATAACCTTTTTTTCAGTGTATCATAACAAGCATGCTATTATCTGATAATTGATCAATCTATATTTTACGTGCACGGTCATATGCATGTTTTTTACTTTTAACAAAATATTGAGTAGACTTTATATTTCTTAACACTTTATTTTCCAGTATTCAATGTTCAAACTAGTTTACCTTGTATTCCTTTATTGATAGAAAACCTTATGGATATATCAATAAGTATATTTTATGAACCTCTGTCCACCTTCTTCTGTTCATTTTACGCAAAATTCTTAGTCCTGGAATAATGTATAACACTACGGAACATGCATGCCTTTTTTCCATTACGAAATTAAATGAAATCCTTAATTTTTGCTCACCCATTTTTGTTTTGTAACAAGTGAACATAACAAACGGCATTAATTTTAAACTTACTTCTTATACCGTGGAGTCTGTAATAACAAGTAAGGAAACTGACATTTGTATTTCAATGATAAGCAATAATTTGAGAAGCAATTGTTTTTCTTCAAATTTTACAAAAATACGTACATTTATAAGCTAACGTTGAGGGATACTTGAAGGGACACGGTTTAGAAAAGTTTCTACAATCCGTATCGTAATTCGGCTGTACTCTGTTTCCTTTCATATTAAATTCAGCACAATGATAATCTGAAGAGAGAAAAGGAGATTAACAAAAACATGGACATCCAATGAACAATTATTTGTTTATATTAAGACTAAGTAACGATAAGAACACTTGATTTTTTTCTCATTTCTTTAGAAAGTATTGAAATAAAATTATGTTGACAAACTTATTTTCATCTTTTTAAAAAGAAATATGAAGAGAAGGTATGCGTATAAATATATGACAATATACCAAATATATCGATATTTTAATTCAATGTGTAACTACAGTGTAAGCTGAATATTATAATGTGTACTTGCAAATACTTCGCATGAAATAAAATAATGCGATTTAACCACTCAACGTTAAATCCGTTGATCAAAGTACCATCGAGCTTTTTATTATTTTGGTATTAGGAGGTATCCTTCCTGTCCTGGCCTTGTATTAACGTCATCCTGTTCTCAGGGTTTTCGGGGTATTAGCCAAAACCATGCACTAAAACCAGTGACGTCGATCGCAAAAAATCAATTAAGTTACTTCAAAATTTCAACCCCTCCCAACCACACCCCTTAATAAAGTAATATGTTAATGGAAACTATTTGCTGCTTTCTTGTGTTTTGTTGTTTTCTTTTTCAGACAATATAAGCATTAATCCATATTCACAGCAAGGTCCCGTCCTAACCGTCACGGCTGGAACCACATTCTTTCTGGAGGAACAAATTGCCCAAGCGGATATTTGGCTCACCAGTAGTGCCTAACCTTGATTCTTAATATATGACTTGGTGCACAATTAATTGAATTTTGCCATTATTGTCCAAGCAGGCGAGCGTCTGTTCCCAGGGCTCTCCATTATGCTTGTTTATTTGTGGGGACGCCACCAAGGCAAGAATTGATGCTTGGCGCCCTTATTTGTTTCAATGCAGCCGTGACCTATATCGCCAAATAAATATAAATAATTAAACAGAAGTTTTCTGTTATCTTTGCTATAAAGACCCAAAGTAAGGGCATCTTTTGATAAATACGTAATAAAGAAAGCAGCAGACCCCAACACCAGCCTTATATTAGTAACTATGGCCCTATTTTTTAAATGAATAGATTTTTAGTATACTGTAAAAATACAGATTTTAAAGGAATCAAATTTCCATGGTTTGATTAAAATATATGAGGGATTTGATTTTGTGGTTGAGGATTCGTTCAGTAGTTATATATTTTGAAAAATTGCATTTTGTGGTGAACATAATTCGCAGGTCTCTTCTTTTAAGCTTCTTTCTTTGTGAAAGTGTGCAAATATGAAATATGTATATACCTAGAATATTATCCGGTGCTGCACAAACGGAGTACATTCGGTTCTGCCATGTGTTGATCAGACAGTGATATAACAGATTATATTTGAAACATGGCAGAACTATATTTGAACATTTTTTTTTTTTCTCCTTGCTTGTAGCTCCCAATCATACTTAGTACGAGGGCACCAGTCAACCTGTTCTATACTTGCTGCTAAACAGGATCCTGAACCCAATATCTATCACAAACAGAAATAAAAAAAACATTTTAAATTGGAAGTTGCTTTTACTGAAAAAATTCAATATTTTGAAGGCATATACATGTATTAAATACATTTCACGAACGGAACAAACTTTTTCCCTTTTTGTGTGAATTGCAATTAAAATTGTTAAGTAAACACATCTATATATAAAATGACTCATGCCAATTGACCAAAATTATAATCAATGCAATGTCTCCCTTAAAGTTCCTTCTATCTATTGATATGTTGAAAATGAAATAGTTACTTAGAGTCATTGACTCAAACAGACCCCGACGGGGTTTCACTAAACACTAAAACCAGCTAGACTGTTCTGATTAGGCTGTCCGTAAAATTAAAAAAAATGTTCAAACTGTTTTAATCTCTATGAACTATCTAGATATGACGTCATAATAGAATATGGCATCAAATCACTGCATACTTTGGCTAACATGAAGGGGAAAGTGTCATAAATTTTCCAATTCCTTTCACATTGCATGTAGACTTTTTCGGGTGTTGCTGTTTAATTCACGGGTCGGGATTGTTTTTAAGCGCCATTGTGCTGTTATTATGTTGGACATTTGAAATTTACATATCTCTCTTCCTTTCACTTGTCCAATGTGCACATTTAAACAAAAGCGACTAATTGAATATGAAAAATTACCTTAAACTTTACGCACCCATAACCAGAGATAGAATCTATAAACACATCTATAAAATATATCTGGTAACATTCGACTGGCACTAGTGATTAAAAAGGATACTTTGGCACTGTGAAAACTTTGATTTACTATAATGAACACTTTGACACTTTGATACATGTATTCTATAGTGAAAATTATGACACTTCATTTACTATAGTGATAACTATGAAAACTTTGAATTTATGTCGTGATCACTATGGAAACTTTGTTAATATGGTGATAACTTTGAAAATTTTGATTTATTATTGTAGTATAACTTTGACATTATTTTGATCACTTTGAAAACTTTGTTTAACTATAGTGAACACTTTGACACTATAGTAGATACTTGAATGCTTTGATATACTATAGTGATAACTTTAACACTTCGATTTACTAAGTTCCACTAAAGTTATCTAAAGTAAACTTTAGTTAATTATAGTATTGTTGTTAGGGTTGCATTAACCAGGACTGTTCGGAAATTATTGAGACATTCTGTATATTTTTTTTTATTGAACGTCTTTTAATAAAACTTTGCATAAACGTTTGACAAACATTAAGGATTCATAAAAGAAAAGATTTATATTACAAATTTTTAATTTCTTCTCAACAGTGGTTTATAATGTGTTGATGATGGGGGTTCTCGGTGCAGTCACGAAGTCAGGTTTTGAAAATAACAAACATCACTGTTCAAACCATCGATAGACCCAAAAGAGAAAATAGTTCACTGTAAGTATATAATGTTTCCATTTTATTTTGACTTTATAGTATTGAAGTTTATTAGAATTCTTATAAGAAATTATGAGATCATTAAAAGATTAAGACGGTAAAGAAATCAGAAAACGACCACAAAATTGATTTTGACATCAGTTCGGAGCAGAGAGGGACCTAAAAATTTTTGTAGTGCTATGCAGGATTTTATTTACCTAACTTCCAACATGTTAAACAATAATAACCAGGATTAGATATGTCGAATGGTATCTTTTTTTCATTGGTATATATTTTTCGAACCAATAATTCAACCAGAATAATATCAAAATTTCGATACAGCCATCATTCTATTTTTACTGTATCGTAATTAATAATGTTTAGCTGCGATGAATAAATCGGCATTGCATGATGCTGAATATATGACACTTGAACATTTTACATTTTA
The DNA here is from genome assembly GCF_032062105.1 of Saccostrea cuccullata. NCBI lineage: Eukaryota > Metazoa > Mollusca > Bivalvia > Ostreida > Ostreidae > Saccostrea > Saccostrea cuccullata. The sequence continues at coordinate 88,327 of NW_026921197.1, forward strand.
GTGTATCAACAACACACATTTTTAAAGAAAAGTAATGGTTTAAAGAAATCTGTTTAATTTTTGTTATGCCACACATGATAATAATAAAAGAAGAGTATACGCTTCAAGATCGTTTTACATGCATTTTCGGCTGACGTGACGTTAAAATGACGTAGTGATGATGTTCCAGGTCGACAGACATATGCAGGTTTATCATTTCACCGGCAAGTATCTGACTATCCTCTTAATTTGAAATGTTGCATAATTGTTTAATTTGTCTTTATAAAATGTTGATGATTTTTTAAAAACTATCTCTGCTCTTATATATCTTAATAACAGCCCTCGTATTTCATTTTTTATGACCCTATAGGTCGGGTGCATGCAGTTGTAATTTTCATTGCACAAAAGTACACAAAGGTTTTTTTTTTCTATTACACTCACACTGGTTCTCAAATACTTGTATTTTTTTAGCATGAAAATGACAGAACAAATAAATATTATCAATTTTTAAATATAACAATTCAGGATGCTGTAAAAGTTTAATAAGTCCTCAAAGTAACCCTTTATTTAACAATAAAACTCAAAGTAACCCTTTTAGTTTTGCTATTTGACGATTAAAAATTGCAATTGAAATGGAACAAGAACCTTTCATAAAAAGATTCAATTTAACCATCTTGGTTACATTTCTTTCTAGTTAAAATTGAAAATTCCAAAATAAATATAAATCTACATAAATGTCACTATGATATGATATTTTACTGTAGATTTAGTTCTGTATGTAACTAATGCAAGATAGATTAACATAAAAGAAAGCAAATATTAGTAATTGGTTGAAATTACGTTACCTTGGCATGCCCTGCGTGTAGACTTATTCCAAACAGGCAAATGACAGCACAGTGGATCCATAGTTGCATAGCACTAATACTCTGAGTTGAAAATAAATAAAAGTAGTTTTCTTGGTATTATTACGTGCATTATATTTTTTAATCAATGTAAGCATTTGCTCTTCGGTCATTTATATTGAAAGGTTTTTGTACACATTTCATTTCCGAGCGACATCTCAAGACTTTTGAGCTTTTGCAATGAAATTTTATATCAAAATTCCCTATGCTCCCACCCACCTTTCTTTAAATACCCCCTTTGAACCCCCTCTTGATCCGTGCATGTTCTTTATTTGTTCTTGTTTGGGGAACGTAGAATCTCCAAATAAAATTATTTCATCTGCTTTGTAAATTATATTTGTAAATTATATTTCAAATTTCTGAACAAAGATAAAGAGTAGAATGATCTTTGAAAAAGAAAATATCATTTTAATGCTTTTAATGCTAATTTAATTTTCGGAAGGCATTCTTTTGAAAACATGTTATACCCATAGTGAAATTGAATGTGAAAACACAACATATTCGATGTCAAGTCCATGGTATGTGCACGCAGATTACTAAGACGATGGATCGTGGGTGGATGGGATAGACCCGATTTATTTTACTTATCTAAACGTTTACCATTTAAACTATCTATTAAAAGGCTGGACCGCCCTACTTTTTTTTTAAATAGTCAACTCCTCAAATTTTTTTAACAAAAGTAGTATTTTTAATAGTTGAATTTGACCTACCCTACCCCGAATTTCTAACGCATTGTTAGGTGCCTGGATTTAGACGATTGAGAATATGTAAAATATAATAATTTTATTTCAATTTTCTTGTTACAAACAAATACCACAGCAACCCGAAGGAAGGATAGCAAAACATAGGGTTGTAGTATTGAAGCTTAAGTTCTCTTACAGAGACGAACACACCAAACTGATCATGAATTTTCAGTGGTTTCTCTATCACAATTAACATATTTTTACTTCTTTTAAATAACATTTAATGATATATAATTTCTTTAGATCTGTTATATATCTTCACAATCCTTAACTTTATTTCAGAATACATTGAAATTTTATTCAAGTATCCATATACAAGTTTCTATATAATCATGTTTTCCATATAACAAAAATATCCTCTTTTTTTGTTAACAAATCTAGCACTGTACTTGCGAGAAATAATGTCGATTTTTGGTTTCTTCTTCCTTGCTTTTTTTTTCTTTCCTCAAGATTTTTTTAATTACTTCAAGAACAAAACAAAAGCAAAAATAAAATAAAATAAAATAAAAAAAAAAATAACAGAACGAAAATAAAAAAATAAAACAAAGCCCAGACTTTTTATTATATCTGAAGTAATCAATAATCATAAATTATATCCATTTTTATAATTACATTTAACCATAAATTCTGAGCGATCGAAATTAATATTTTGATATATTTTAAAATTACTACAAGTTAATTTCTTTTTTACGGAATAAAAAAAACTATTTAAAGACATTAATTTACCTTAAGGTTTTCTATTGATGTATTGAAAAGTAAGTAAAGAAGCCAAAACATGTAATTATCAAAAGCTTCCTGGTTCATTTTAGCTTTGTAAAAATAGCAACGGATTTTCCCCTACTGGAGAAAAAAAGAGACAACTCATTAATGTGTCCTATTTTTAACAATGATGCGTTTTATTTATCTTAAGAAAAACTCTCTTTAAAAAGTCAAATGTTTCAACAATCATTTTGACTTGTTATAAAGAAATGATTTTGAACACAAAGATTACCATCTTATTCTTTTAAAATTGACGAATCATTTGAGTTAAATAATCTTGAAAGGGACGTTAGAAGAAAAATATCATGGATAGCCTAACAGTGTCCTACAAGTAATGGAAGTTGTAGTATACCACACTTCATTTTTACCAGACCCATTTCCATATCTGTACCTTACATGTACCCCCCCCCCAAAAAAAAGGGGGGGGGGAAATAGATAGATAATGTACGTACATTTTAATATCGAAACAAACAGTGTATTTTAGAACAAAAAAAAGGGGGGGGTAAATAGATAGATAATGTACGTACATTTTAATATCGAAACAAACAGTGTATTTTAGAACAAAATAAGTTGGGGGAAAACTTGGTGATTAAGTTTCCTTTGCACTGAAAATCACAAAAGAATGGATGTACATTTAAAGAATCCTGAATTGAAGCCTTAAAAACCTTCGTTTTTTTCTTCAAATATATAACCATTTGCTTAAATATATGCATGTCTTCTCGATACAAATATTTTTCTTAAAAAAACTTTCAAGAAATAAAAATAACTAAAACTGTAGGTCATGAGAACCGTAGATTTCAATATTTTTTAATCGACGGATTATCAGCTTAATTAAAAATCTGTTGATTTTTTAAAAAATAATTTCGAGAATTTTACAGACTAATTTATTTGTATATTTAACATAGATTTTACGAAATAATAATGTGAAATTTATTGTAACTTTTATTTTTACTTTTTTAGATTTGTCTTACAGTATAGCCATGTTCAACGATGGACATGATTAAAGGACGCGAGTATGTTAAGGAAGCATATGATTCATTGCTAGGGAAATTTAGACTTTTTAAGAAAATTAAGTTTAAAAAATTATCAAAACCTCTTATGAACGTAAACTGTTATTAACTGTTGCATACAGATAAAAGAGTGTCTGACGCAAAGACGTGAACCAGCGCCAAGGCATCACGTGACTTCTATTAATAGCGAAATTGTCCTTAATAAAAAAGCTAACAGTACAACAATACCCCGGGGTATAATAATTTCTTTGAGTAAATGATATAGCTGAAAAACATCTATTTTGCCTAAAAAGTGCTGCTAGAATCCCACTGTCCTGTCCGTAAAAAAATATTCTACACATTCGCACGAAACCTTACCCTATGTTTTGAATTTTATACATACGAACCGAGATTTTCATAAAACCATGCCTAACACGGGATTCTAGCAGCACTTTCCTTGTTTGTCAGAAGGCAGACTTTCCAACTATACAAATCTTATGTTTTGAAATATCCAGCTTATTGTTGTTCTATTGCAATATTTTTGACAAGAATGACAGAGGAAAGGCCGACCGGGATACGTATATAGCTGACTGTCTTTGAAAGAGAATATAATCGATGAAAATAAATTAGCATACCTGTATAATTAACTGAACTCCATTTAAAATTCACACAATATTCACGTTATTTTCTTTTAAACTCCATTTTACGTATCTTTGTACAAACCGTCTAAGGCGTGTGTTGCTAAAAAGCGGAACGGAAAACGGAACGGAACGGAAAACGGAAAATATTATTTGAGATTAAATCATTTAAAACATTTAAATTTCTCAAAAACGCTATTATTTTATACATATTTAATCCCTCCATGATCAATACAAGTTTAATTAGTCATTTTAAGTCTCTTATGACATAGCTCCAATTTCTTTCAGCATTATTTTCTTACACTTACTGACTACTATTAATTTAACAGACAGAAAGTGTTGGAGATTTCAATGATCAATTCAATAGTATAAAGGTTATGTCTGGAAAACAGTTGGGGGATAATTGTTATCTTTATAAATCATGATAATTGGTAAAAAAAAATAAAACGTAAAAAAAAATCTTCTTTAATAAGATTACTATTAGAGCACGCCTTTCCCACAAGCCCGGATAACACTTCGATTGTAAAACTGGTTTTTAAAATTTTATACAAGTTAGAGTCGCTTCCTATCAATTAAAATCTTGGATAGATGGAGTTGTAAATCTTTACTGTAGTAAAATTAATATATCGTCCATACGTTTAATTAAGTTATTAAAGTGAGTTTACTTTTTTTTTGGGGGGGGGGGAGGGGATGGCGGTGTATGACCCAATAAAACGTATTTTCTTATTTGCAGCCATTTATATTTGAATTTCTCAATATGCATATCATATGCCACTCATGGATTTAAAGGGGAGAAAGACCCCCTTCCTTTCTGTGACCAATATATGTGTGTGACTAAGGGAACCTCAAACTGCCCCCTCCCCATTTCAAGATTCCCGGATTCGCCAATGTATGCGGCATAATCTGTACACCAGTATGTCAAAGCTAGATTTTTTGTCTTTACCGATACATGTATGTATACATACTACTAGTCTTTTTCCTTCCGTCTTTTTCAATACAAGATTTTTTTAATTATAAATAAGCATTCTCTAAAAATGATTTGAACGAAACATTTGAGAGATGGATACAACTGTAGATCACTAAATTTTCGCGAGATTGTCATTGACTCTTGGTAAGCGAGGCATAATTTTCACGAATAGTTGTCATTCCTCTATATAATCGTAAGGAATACTTTTATACGCGAGAATTTGAATTTCGCCAACGCATAATTCCGCGAAAATAAAAAGTGATTAACATAAGTTAGTACATCTAAATCACAGTATGTGTTTTATTGACCATCGCATGTACATGTTATGAGAGGAGCATAATTCACAAATATATCATATTTTTTAACGTTAATTTTTCATTAAATATGACTTTTATATCATGAATATTGCTTTTTATGTCTGATTCATTTCGAATCAAGGTTCTTTCTTTGACATTTATTTTCCATTTTCCGTTACGTTCCGCTTTCCGTTCCGTTTTCCGTTCCGCGTTTTAGCAACACCCGTCTAAGGCAAATTCTCTTTACACGACATGATCAATTCCCAAGTTACTTGAAGTACACATATGATGTCATCGGTGGTTGATTGTAATCAAAATGAGAGATACCAGTATATCAAAATAAAAACATTTTATGTTTGTTAATGTTCACATGCTTCTATTTTTTTCCAAAATTTAAATTATATCTCTAAATACCAATATAACAAAAACCTTGTGTTATCAAATTGACGTCATCTCGCCTACTGTGACATCATAATGTAGCACTGATTTAGTAAAGGTAGAATATTTTGTATGCTTCCTTATCACCCCTGCGAAATTAAATTTTTTGTCCAAAGTTGTGTTATTTTTTTATCATCATGAACAATATGGTAGAAAACATATAAGAAAGGTCTGTAAAGGATATCTTAGGCATTTAAATAAGTTATAAATACTGAAAGGAAATAAGAAACACGTTGTAAACGTTTGAATAAAATTAAAACTTTTATTTCCAATATGTCTTCCAGTATTGTTATCAAACATTTTAATTCAACTTTAATAAACAAATTACCAACATCTTGTGCTACGCTGACTGATAATCTCTGAGATACTGATATGTTGATGCAAAAATCGGATAACGATGTGTATAACTCTATTGTATCTCCTGGCACTAAAAAATGTGATCAAAAAATTGTCATCATCAACTTGCACGGTTTTTTTTTGTTTTTTTTTTTGTTGCTTTTTGTCACTTCCCCTATGACGCCAAACATATCATGGTAAAGTAATTTTGACCTACAATTAAAAAAAAAATTGCTTTTGCTATACCAGTGTAAAATTTTCATGTGTCATGCCGGGTATATAAAGAATGCCTTAGCATAATGCTGTGCCGATTTATGCGCGGTACAGGTCATTGTTATTAATAATGTAATAATTAATGGTCGTCCTGACCATTTATTTTCACTCTGTTGGAAGAATTGGTTTGAAAAATATACATACCGATAAATTAAGAAGCCCTTAGACTGTTGTTGTTTTAGCAAGTTAGTCAGTCTGGAAAAGAGTTCTACATAGCCCTACACAAAAAATTGGTGTGTTCACTGCTCTGCCTAAGCGTCAATATCCAGTTTGTCGTCGTTATTAGATTTATTTACCGCGCTTTACTTTTATAATGATCTCCGTGTTTCTGATCAAAATTTTATCAAAAGTGTACAACATGAAATCAAAATTGAAATGAAATATAAAACATATAAATTGATTTGATTTAGCTTTTATTATGGGTCCAATGGGAGTTTCAACGTCAATGTTTTTTTTTTTTTTTTTTTTTTCTTTATTTTCAATTACAACTGAACTTGGGATAATATATCCTCAGATACTCCCGACTAATCCTCACCTATGGTGCCAGGGGCCCATTGGATTGGATAAATCATATCTTATATGTAGATATGTATATGTAATATAAATAAATATATATAAATATATAGACATAGAAATTATACATATATGATATGAATCGAAAAGATGAACTACCTTATAAATATAAAAATATGCAAATATTTGTTTTTACAACTAATAATAATAGATAAATAGATAAATAATTGAATAATAACAATTATGTCTCGCTGCCATGGGGAACATCTTCCACCTCACTGAGTTCATAATAATTACCCCCACATGGCAGCACTACTGAAGGACAGACCCCTTCAGATAGTCAGACTATAATTATCACAAAGTTATCGAAATATCATAGAACCATTTATATGTAAAGTTTACATTTAATTTTTTATAAATCTCATATTGATACATAAGGTTCGCCTTTACATAATACAAGATATCATTTATATTTTCTTCTCTGTTTTCATATCTTAGCTTCATTTTAATCTTATATATAAAGAAAGCTATGTATGATAATAAATAATTCAATGAAATAGTGGTTTTGTTTTCTTCATAGAAAAAACCCAATACAATATTTTTCCATTTTATATTCAAATTCAGACGATTTTCTATATTTTTCCAAATCAATTCTACATTTCTACAATCAAAAATTTGATGTTTTGTATCTTCAAGTGATTCACAAAAAGGACATTTATTCGATACATTTCTATTCCATTTGTGAACATTTTTGTTATTATTAAGTAGATTTTGTAAAAGCTTATAATTAAATTCTGCTAATTGTTTATCTTTTATTTTCGTAATTTTTGATTGATAGATGCGTGTTTTGTTTTCCTCAAAACTAAAGCCGAAGCTTCTCGACCAATATTTCTCGGAGTAAGGTTTTATAAAAGTTTTTTTTAGAAAAATGTCATATATAATTTTGCTACTTATCTGGTTTATCTGTAGTCTTTGTTTATTTTCTAACATAATCATCGTCTGATTTTTTATGTTTATATAAGCTCCCTTTGAAACATCATGATGTTTCTGTATAGGTTTTACAACTTTTTTTAAAATATTGTATTCACTGATTATGTTGGATTTGTTTACAAGAATATTTTGAAAATAATTGATATCATGGAAGTTTCCATTTCCGTCAAACAAGTCTTTAATATATAAGATCCCACTTTTTATCCAATTGGTGTAGAAAAGTATTTTATCATTAAATCGAACAAGGTTGTTCAACCATATAGGTAGAGACAATATTTCATTATCGGGTATCTCCCTTATATTGTGTTTTTTAAATTTACAATCGTTCAATGTACTGAAAATTTCACAGTAGAAAATTGGTAATGACTTAAATATTTGTTTTATTTCACTTGTACTTGTTGTATTCGTCCTAATAAGATACTCTGGTGAAATGAATTTTCTCGCAACACAAGATATAAAGAAGGACTTTAAAGATGAATTTTTTTCGTTGAAAATTCGTGTAACCCATGCGACCTTGAGCGCTTTCAGTTTGCAATCAATGTCAACAATTCCTATCCCTCCTTCATTCTGTTTTCCGATTAATGTATTTCTTTTTATCCGTTCTCTTTTTCCCCATAGAAAATTGAAGACTGTTTTCTTTATTTTCTTAATTGTTTCGTTTTTAGGATATTGCAAAATAGATGCACTATAGTATATTTGCGTTAATGCTAAAGTATCAATGACAGTACTTTTTCCATAAATAGTTAACTTTCTGGTGTTCCACATTGTGAGTCGTTTTTCTAATTTATCGACTTTTTCTGTCCAGTTTTTTTCATAGCACTGGTCAGAATCATGACCTATATATATTCCTAAGCATTTTACAGGTGCATTAGTAATATTCATGTCGTATATTTTATCATATCTGTTTTTCAAGGGCCCTAATAATATTCCTTCAGATTTATTTTTATTAAGTTGCATTCCTGATATCTTGCCAAATTGTTCAATTATATCTATAGCTTTTTCTATAGATTTTATATCTTGTAAAAAGAGCGATGTATCGTCTGCGTGTTGAAGGATTTTTATTTCTTTAGGCATAAATTCATTAGTAAAACCTTTTACTTCTGGAGAATTGTGTAATTTTATTGACATTATTTCTACAATAAATAAAAATAGCAATGCTGAGATTGGACATCCTTGTCGAATTCCTTTCGTCATTTTACAGGTTCTAGACATCCATCCATTATTTTTTATACGAAATACGGGCTTTGTATAAAGAATTTTCATCCATTTTATGAATTGATCTCCAAAGTTGAATTTATCTAAAGTGCTGAACATAAAGTTCCATTCAACAGAATCAAAAGCTTTTTGAAAATCAAGAAGTAAGATTGCTCCTTCTGTTTGGTTTGCTTCACAGTATTCAAATATATCAAGTAAAAGTCTTGCATTTTCACCAATATATCTACCTTTGATGTATGCAGATTGATCTTTATTAATTAATTTGTCTATGACTTTCTGAAGTCTGATCGCGAAAATTTGTGTTAATATTTTGTAATCACAGTTTGTTAAACTAATAGGTCTATAGTTTCTGAGATCGTTCTTTGCTCCTTTTTTATGTATCAGAGAAATAATTGATAATTTTTGCGAAAAAGTCATTTCCTGCTTTTCAAATGTCTTATTTAGTGATTCATAAAAATATTTTTTAATATCGTTCCAAAATATTTTATAGAATTCGACGGGTAACCCATCAGAGCCAGGAGATTTGTTGTTTTTCATTTGTTTTATAGCCTGCGCACATTCAGAAATTGTGGGAAGTTCATCACACATCTCTCTTTCTTGATTAGTTAATTGAGGACATTCACAATCTTCTAAATACTCGTCTATGTTTTCTACTCGGACCTGTTTTGTTGAATATAGTTTTTCATAAAAATTACAAAGTGACTACATGATGTCTTCAGTTTTATTTAATAATTTATTTTCTTCTTTAATTTCATGTATCGTATTTGCCGATTGATTTTTTCTTTCTAATCTTAAAAAATATGATGTATTTTTTTCCCCATTTTCTATCCAGTTTGCTTTTGATCTGATAAATGCACCCTTAGTAGTTTTAGCATAAATTTCGTCTAATTCTGTTTCAAGAATTTTTTTCCTTCTCATGTCCATTAAGTAGTGCGGAGACGTTTCAATGTTTTCTATTTCTTTTTCTATTTCTGTGATTCTTTGTTTTCTAGTAAGACTTTTTTGTTTTGAAAAATTTATTGAAAACTCTTTGACGATAGATTTAACCTTTTCCCATCTTATTTGATAATCTATTACACCTTCCAATTCTTGTTGTTTATTTTTCAATAATTCCCTTAACTCAGACGTATAATTTGGGTCAATTAGTAGCGAGGTATTTAGTTTCCAGTAACCTTGACCTCTTGCTTCTTTATTCATTGAAAGATTTAATCTAATCGAAAGATGATCTGAACTTCTATTACCTTGCGTATTAGGAGCCTTTCTAAGAAAAACTTTTGACAAATCTAACTCAAAAGTTTTAGACAAAAATACAAAATCTATTCTACTTTTTGGTATTCCGTTCCCGTCACACCAAGTGAATCCTTGTTTTTCTTTATTTTTTGTCTTCCATGTATCAATCAAATTTAAATAAGTTAGCATATCTTCTAAATGTTTTGAGCTTTTATCATTATTTTTTGTTTGTGTATTATGTCTGTCCTGTTTTTTAAGTACTGTATTAAAATCTCCAGGTAGCATTATGTTGTTTTCATTCATTGCTAACCTATAAATCCACGTTTTTAATTTTTTGAAAAAATCTATTCTACTTTTATCATTGTTTGGTGCGTATACGTTTACAAGGGTGATGACTGAGTCATTTACTTTTAGATTAACCAAAAGTTTACGGCCATCTAAAGATCTATGCACATTTACTATTTCAAAGTTAAATTTCTTATGAAAAAGAATAGATACGCCTCTGCTATGTGCAGAATCTGTATTTGAATGTATGGATGTGCCATACCATCTTGAATCATATTTAAAATTATTTTTTTCGCAAAAGTGCGTCTCTTGTAGAAAAATAATATCTATATTGTTGTCATTAAACCATTGATATAATGTATTTCTCTTATCATAACCATTTAACCCTGTAACATTCAGGGTAATACACTTTATGTATTCCATATTGAAAAAAGTAGACAAAGAGAGAATGATTGCGCATTATTAAACATATAAGCATGCATAGCTAACTAAGAATTGTTATTTATTATGCGTAGCCGGGCGAGGTAGCCCAGATCTGGCCCTGTTTTTCGGTTTTTTCTTTATTTCCGTGGCTATGCGTCCAAGAATCTGTCCCAGAACATTTTTTCCGGGCCACGCTGTGGGTTTAGAACGCTCCGATTGATTAAGGTTGAGACCTGTTGCCCAAAAATCGTCGTAAGTTGTTTCGGCGAAGACGACATTTTTGGGTGAATTTTCAAGAGAGTCACGGAAATCCTCAACTTGTTCTGATTTTTTCGAAATAATTTCTTCCATTACTTCCACTTGTGTGGAAATCCAGGTATCGGATGCCGTGATTAGGTTGCCAATTCTTTTGGACTCAAGTGCCGACTCCGCAGCTCGGATTTTATCTGCAGCCATCAGATCTCCGGATCGAATAGCTTTTACACACTGGAAGGCTTGTTCAGCGGAATTGAATTTTTCGCCAAAGACAGAGAGTTGACACGGATAGAAATTTGACAACACGTTCTCTTCACCATGAAAGAGAATACAGTTATTCGGACATTTTTTCGAGTAGTTCGGACACTGCTCATCTCCCGGGGAATGTCCCGGCTGGAGACAAACTTTGCACTTGGAATCCTCCGTGCATTCATTGGTTGGGTGATCCGAACTCCAGCAAATGCGACATTTTCTTTTTGGAGGTTTTGGTTGACCAAAATGATAGATGCGGCACTGAATTCCTGCGCAGTAGCTCGTGCGGGGTAGGAATTTGTTATCTGCGAAAGGCTCTATGTAGATATATCTGTTGCCATTCAACACACCAGTCATTTTTTTGGTCACGGGATTTCTTATTTTTTCATATTGTAGATCGCTTTTTAGGTTTGCGCCTAGTTTAGTAAGCATTGCCAAAATTTCATTGTCATCTACAGAGAGAGGCACGCCAGACACAGTGACTTTGAGAACTCTATCTGCAGGGGATTTTGAGCCTGTTGTGTAAGGATTATGGTCATAGACATTGAAGTTTTGATTATTAATGTCAACCCCTTGCGCCAGCAATGTTTGTTTGCTTTGATCATCGATCAAATATATCCGCCAGAGGTCACGGTCGAGCTGTATGCATCGTACCATATCCCCGACGGACCGAATCACACTTTGCATAAGCTCAAAATCAGATATTCTTTTGTTTCTGTTCATTTGAATTTCACTGTCTTTTAGATAAACAGGTTTAGATAATGCTTCCATCTTGAGATTGAAGGGTTTTTTTTCTCGATGTTTAGGACATATGATTGACAGTTTACAATAGACAGGTAAATGACAAAGTAAACACAGGTGAACACGTACTCACCGATCAGCCGAACTGTTTACAAAGAAAGATCCCAAACTATCACTATTTGCAAATCGATTTCTGCACAAAAAGGTTCCCTATATGACAACTAGGTGATGGCGAAATCGTTGAGTGAGTTTTGGATCAAAAAGCCTTTGAAAACAGCAAAAAAATTGTCAAAAAGACGGAGCGAGGAAGGTCACGTCTTTCCTTCACCCTGTCACGTGACTTTTTTCAACGTCAATGTTAGATTTTTTCAATATCTGATTTCGTGACTGCTCCAGGTACCACTTCCACTGACATTTATGTACGATTTAGGAGAAAATTTAATATATGTAAAACATTTCTTGTTCTTTTTGAATTATTAATGCTTGTTAAACGTATATGCAAACGTTCATCGAAACATCTTAATTAGAAAGAAACAACCCTCGTATATTTATCAAATAAAATGTTTTAATTGAAATTTCATGTCATATTATTTTGATGAAAATATTGATTAATTACTGTCAAGAGTTGATAAAGAGATACGAGGGTAGATCAAAGAACAAGGAAAAAAGAGAGTTGAATCTAAGATTAGAACAATGACCTTGTCAGCAACTACAATTTATCATTGTGTCATATGATGACTGACGTTTTTCATACTAATTGTTAGTCCATTGAAGGATTTTCCCGCTTTTTTCTGATCATGACAAGGAGCACACAGTGGGTGTGACCTATCGGCAGGGGTTGCTCACTTTTTCATGGCGACTTTTCCCAACTCTAATGTTTTAAACAGTGTTAAAGGGCCTTGTTTGTTCTGCACCTGTTCTGTATTGTTTAATGGACTTTTGAAATAAAATACGGTTCTTTACCTCCATATGTTACAATAAAAACACATAAAAATCTAGAAACTGTTGCCATTCATTATATTTGGGGATTTTTGCTACTCTTACGTGAGGAATAATCGTGACAAATTTCATATTCTTTTAAAGCTCTATGAATTGATATTACATGTATGAGAATTTCTCCATATGTTTGAACACAAATTATAAGTTTAAAAGTGAAGATTAGTCTCTCTCTCTCTCTCTCTCTCTCTCTCTCTCTCTCTCTCTCTCTCTCTCTCTCTCTCTCTCTCTCTCTCTCTCTCTTGCAGTAGAATATCGAAAGATCATTCCGAGAGAAGATCTCAGTTAGTTCATCATAACGATAACCTCTCCTGATATGAGACCTGTACAATAATGACTTTTCCGCATATGTCGTTATTATGTATTGTTTCGTTGTTTTCTTATTTTTTTTTCTCTACAGAAACATTGCTTTTTTGCTGGCGTTTCTTTAAATTTGACCCTCTTCAAGGCAGGCAAGGGTTGTTGTTAGGGTTGAATGTAAACCTGTTCTTTGCAAAAGGAATGCAGAACAGTTATGGTTACAGTAAGGGAATAAGGCCCAATTTATACGGGAAATGTTTACTATAACGTCACACAAAAATATAAGGTCTTCAAATTACCTTTGAACATATTTTATTGTATAAATACTATACAAATGGTTTGAACACAAATTCTTACAACTTATTAGGTTCTCACTTTACATCTGTCAATATATATATATATATATATAGGGAAAAAAGGAAGAAGAAATATTGATGTTTGAACATGTTTGTTAAACTGCACAGCTAGGATTAGGCAGCCCGTAAAATATAAAACTGTTCTAACTGTAGTAACTCTTCTGAACTACCTAGATATGACGCTATAATAAAATATGACGTCAAGTCACTGCATACTTGAGCTGAAAAAGAGCTGACATGACGGGGAGAGTGTCATAATTATTGCGTGGCATGTAAATTTATTATGGGGACTTGTTGTTTAATTCAAGTGTAAGGATTGTTTTTTAAGCTCGAATATGCTGTTATGATGTTGACCATTTGAAATTTAAATATCCCTATTCCTTTTGCATGTTCGATATACACATATTCAAACAATAGCAAAAAATTTGTGTAACACTCCCCTTATACGTCTGTAGACAGAGTTAGAATTTGTGAATCGTGTTTATTTTGTTACCTCTGTTATGTCTATTACCATGGGAGAAATAAGAAGGGGGGAGGTCTGCGTGTGTTTATGTATGTTGTTTTTAAAGCTACTAAAGGGTATGCTGTTTCTAGAAGTGATACTCAGACTATTACATTGTTTTATTGTATCAGGAACAAAAGATTTCTTAAATATTTTAAGTCTACATCGAGGAATAGTGTAGTCCTTTCTATTGCGTGAGTCGTCCTTTGATTCATTACTTTCTTAAATAATAGGATACTAAGTTGTGATGTACTTTATATGTATACTATTTAGTTTTGCTACTTTTTGCCTATCTGCAAGAGGTACCCATCTTGTTTCTAAATATAATTCATCTCTTGAAGCGATGATTGGTAACCCTGTAATTATTCTTGCAACATAAAGCTGCACCTTTTCCAATCGTTCAACATCTTGTAAAGAACACCCATCTCAAACAATTATTATAGAACAATATTCAAGCAGCAGTCTAATAAAAATTAAGTACATTTTAAATAAAGTTTTTCTACCGATATTCTATTTCAGCTTTTTTTTTAACAGACCTAATCTTTGGTAAGCTTGTTTAACTAAATTGTCTATAGTATCAGACCAATTAAGATTTTGGCTCAAAATTAATCTTAAATGCTTATGAGAGGTTATATATTCTAGATTACATCGTTGAAATTGTAATTTGGGGAGATAATAATTGGATTTTAGTGTAAAGAACAATGCTTTTGTTTTGGTTGGGTTAAATTTCATTAGACATTTGGAAGACCACTTATCCAGAATATCTAAATCACGATTTCAAGTATATTCAATAGTTGCAATATTTAAGAGAAACTTTGCAACGGGTTGTCATCTGCAAACAATCTACACAATAAAATCACGTTTTCTGATACATCATTCACATAATTCAAAAAAAGGAAAGGACCAAGAATAGATCCTTGTGGTACACCAGCGTTAATGTTTCTATTAGACGAAAAAATATCTTTTATACACAGCTTTCTGTCTTCTTTTACATAGGTAACTCTCTATCCACGTAAAATTTTTACACAGAAACCATATGTTTTTAATTTAAAAAGTAAACTCTTATGCCACACTCTGTCGAACGCTTTAGACAGATCACAAAATACCATGTAACACATTTTTCCTTCGTCGATATTCTTAATTATAGTGTGATAAGTTTCAAGTAATTAGTAAACAGTTTAGTGACGTGGCAAAAACCTGCTTGAAATTTGTATAATATTTTTTTTTCTGATGAAAGTAATTGTACACATGTTTAAAAACAATTCGTTTCATAATTTTACTAACACAGCTCAACAATGATACCGGTCTATAATTAGTAGCTACTGAAGGATCATCTTTTTTAAACAACGGTAATACATGAGCGATTTTCCATTTGTCTGGGAATATATTTTCTGCCAGTGACTTATTAAATAACCAACACAGCGGTTTAGACACAAAATTAAAAGTAGATTTTAACATCTTGTGGCGTATTCAATCAGGACCTATTGCTTTATTAACAGGGATATTGATATTATATCGACAATTTCTTGCTCAGTAATTGATATATCACTTGTCATTGCATAGGAAACACTGTTGCTGTAATTGTTTTTTTAAGGTCATCAACGCTGGATATAGAAGAAAAATACTTGTTCAACACATAGACGTCGTCTAAGAAAGCTATATTTTCTTCGCCGCTATCAGAAATGTTTTGTATGGGTGAAATATCTTTGTTCGGTTTACATGAAAAGCATCTCTTAGCATTTGATGGCACCTGATCCCACCTCTGATGTTTTGGAGGTTCGTGTTGCTCTGTTCCTATTTTGTATTGTTTTATGGACTTTGAGATCGAATACTGTTTGTTATCTCCATGTCCTTCTCTCTTAGTTATCTTGGTTGACTTTCATCTGTAATACCCATATCAAAAGATTATCCACCTTTATTAGTTAAATCATCAAAAATAATTGAAAGATTTTTAAAAAAAGATTAATGCAGAAATAGTTAAAGCTATTAAGGGTAAGCCAAAAATATTGAATGATTAGACATGAATTTTATTTGATAGAACCTTGATATGTATTCGAGAATGTTATAATAATGATTTTAATATTAGTTATTGAAGAGAAGGGACATTTGTGCAATATGATGATAAACGGTAAAATAAAAAAAAACTATCTACACGTATATCTCTACATTTTTTTTAGATCAAATAACAATTGTAAGCGTGAAAGAGCTGAATATGAAATAAACGGATATGAACAATGCAACAGCTGACCTATGTCCTCTTAGTTTTATATAAACGTAGAAAAACTTCCTTAAAGCATAATAGTTATGTATTATTTAGGAAAATGAAACGAAAACCACCTTATAAAGGAACATTTTGAAACATAATATTTTGATATCATTAAGGAAAATATAAAAAGTCCCTTTAAATTAACCAAACATTTACATGTACTCGCCGCTATGTAGTTAAAAGGGGGAAAGTTAGAGTTAATTGAGAGTGTTAATGTACATATACCTATATTTGAAAAATGCTAACGTATAATAACTTACTTGCAACTAAATATGAGAAAAACATTTAACTCACTTATACGCACATGCCCTTACTTATTGCACAACCGCTCACACAAATAAATAAAGAGACAGGTTTTTGAGAGGGATTATTTCACTTACAACGACATTTTTAAAGAAGTTTAACTTTAAAACACTGAGACTGAATCGATCATTATGACGTCTCTCTGCCTAAAAAAGGACAATGTTGACTTTGGTGATTATTTTAATATCTACTTAGGAGAATTAATATTTGAATAATGCATCATGGATTAGAAAATACACCTACTAGTATTTTCCTCGTAGAAAATTTTGTTGTGTAATTGTTCCTCTAAAGTAAATAAAATTGCCTTATTATTAATGTTTGACCATTTTTGCTTGACATATAGGAAATGTATTTCTATACATAGGAAATTTTCATGTACATAACTTTTGAAGTAGAATGTATTAAAAAGGGATAAAAAAAATTGTAACGAAGAGAAATTGAAAATGTTAAAAAAATTCTTTACTGTGAAACAAAAAGGAGTAAAATGTGCAATAAAGTTATTTGTAAAAATAGATTCACTGATATAGTCCCACATTTTAGCCTTTCCATATGTTTCCTTCTCTTGTGATTCCGAAGGAAGAGTGTGTGGGAAACATGATGTAAACAAAAATAAATATTAACAATTCCAAAAAATTCCCCCTATGATTCTTTACAAAATAAAATGCAGTATATTTTCTCATGAACTACATTAGGTATGTATCACAAATAAGCATGAATATCTCCATTGTTACGTCATGATACCGCTCTTGACGTCTAAATATTCAAAAAATAAAGTGCACGCTGTTTTGTTTTTTAAATGACAGTTGAACGGCGTAAATCTATAGCAAGACATAGAAAAAGTAATGTAAATATAAGAAATGAATTTAATTTTTTGAAGATTCATGAGGTATATGAACTGCAACGCTTCATGCCGGCATATTTATCATAAAGGGCTAACGCGCTTCATGAAATATTCCGGCATGAAGCGTCGTAGTTCATAACCCCATGAATCTTCAAAAATTAAATTTATTTTTTAATTAAATTCATATTTGAAACTTTCACTGACAAAAGAAAATGAATGATCATTGACCATAACAACCAAAAGCACGGGTTTCTTCAAGTTCTAATGTGCTATCATGAAAGATCATGTGCTAAAGGAGAGGTTGTGTGTCCACTGACAACACAGAGGGTGAAATGGAATTGTAGTCTTATCGTAACAATTAACTTATTGCAAATATGTGAGAGATAGTCTTCATTGTAAATCTTATACATTTTATGATCAACCAAACATTTTTTTTTTAATTTTGTATCAGCATTTCTTTCTCCTCTCTCTATCTGTTCCTTTTTTATTCACCTTTCAGTCGATAAAAAAACCCTCTTTGATTTTAGAATTCAGAGCCATATTCCTTTACATTAGATCTGTATAAATGTTGCCTTCTCTCTCGTCATTCTTCCCTCCGTCTGCTTCAATACTGGAGTTGGTAATTGAGCTTTTCACAGATTTAATGTGTATTCCTGGTTCATCGGCTGTGGGCAATAAGGGGACAATGTAAAGGGACTCATCTACCGATTGAAGGTCAATTATCGTAGTGTTGGTATCCATGGTTTCGACAGTAATGCTACTGTCCATGGATATATAATCCGCCGGAGTTTGGTTTCGTTTGACTTTTGCGTAGATGTCATTATTATGTATTGTTTCGTCGTTTTCTTTAGCCTTTTTCTCTTTGACCGGAACATAACTGTTTTCTCGGGCTTTTCGTTGAGCTGGACCATCTCTGCTGCATGCAAGGTTTGTTCTAGAAGTGGCATCAACCTCTTCTGTGCAAATGGAAAGTGAATCATATTCGGAAGTTTTGACACATGTGTTTATTTCATTCAAGTCATTGTAACAGGGATCATCATTTTGCAAATTTGTCTCTTCTTCATTTTTTATTATCAGTTTCTTCTTCTTGAATTTTCTGCAAATGAGTATAATTACCACGGTTGTTACTGGTAGAGTAAGAAGTGTATTCGATATTACGATTGCAAGAAGTCCGTGGCTCATATGATTAGTTGTTTTGGGATTGAAACTTGGTCGCAAGTTTGCTTCCCAATGGAGCCGATTAGAGGTAGATCTTGATGTAGGACTTGGATTATCCGTATCAAACACAATGGATTTTATCGTTGATTTTTCTGAGGCATAGATGCTTTTCTCGGTCTTGATTGTTTGGGTATTTAACCCACTTACCAAATCTGTTGAAGATAGAAAAGGAAAATATTCATATATTTGTACAGACCATGTCACAGAACGGTTTTTCGATCATTGAATATACATATACTTTGTAAACTATATACCACATCCATATACATGATGACAGGACTGTTTGCACTTGCACGTCATTTGACAATTCCAGCCATACAATCCAAATGGGCATATCGTTGAACAGTTTTGTCCATAGAATCCGTCGTCACATTCTACATAAAAAAAACAACAGATTAAAACAAATAATACAGACAAGTATTGTATTAAACTTTTTATCTACATACATATGTTTCAAAATATGATCAATAAATTATCTTTTAAGTTCAATTAAGATTTTGATCAATGTCGGATCTGAAAAAAATGTATTAGTTTTAAGTGCACATACTTTTACAGATTTTCGTTTGAAAATCGAACATGTAACCATCGCAGCAATTGTAAGGTTTTCTGAATAAGAAATAAAAAAGAATGATTAAAAAACGGTATAAGCATATATCAATTAGTGACCTAGTTTCCATTTAAATTAATTGTTATCAAAAATATTGTTTTTTACTTATTGATGACAATCGAAAAATCTTGCATTTACTTACCCCTCACAAGTATTGTTTGCAGAACTTCCCTTTAAAACAAAGTTTGAAGAACATATAACTATAGGTAGAAATAAACTGATTGGCATCATCCTGAGTTGCATTTACAGCTATTGTCTATTGCTGACTGATACTTCAAACAAAAATTTTAAAATTTCCTTGTTTTCGTTTAAAAAAGGTGGAGACTAAATGACGAATAAAGTGAAAATGATCAAGTGTATGTCATGTTAGCAATTTTATTTGAAATATGGGGCATAGGCGCCTTGATGTAAATAAGGCATTGCTGTATGTTTCTAGGTTGTAAATAGAATCAGATACGACGTGATGTCAGTGCTGGGGACAGAGAGGAAGTATTGTCTTTAGTTGCTGCATGCTCATTTGTTATAATTTCTATATTTTTTTCTGAATAAAAATCAATTTAGAGCCAAAATAAACAGAATTTTCACCTATATAAAATGTATTCTTCTAATATCAATAAAGATGTCCAATGACATCATTTCAAGTATTTTTACATTTTCTTTATTTTAAGATTTTATGCATAGAATAGATGCATTTTCAAGTCATCATATTTCAGCCTGTGATAAATTAGTAATAAATTGGCATAGATGAACGGTTATTTGCAATAAGGAAATAAATACAATTCATAATAGAGACATCTGCTGATTCTATATTACATGTATGCTAGGTATCTTAGGAGTAGTGTTTTTTAAAGGGAATGTATTATTTCATTATATTATTTTATATTAGCCCGAGTGCTTATGGAGACGGCCCATGTCCTGGGTAAGTGCATCCGTATAAAATTAAACGTTAGCTTAATATCTATTGCTGTTACTTACAGAAAGTTTTAGCTTCCGGATCTGTATATAATTTGATACCATTGTGTGTGAAAAGCCTCAGGATGTTCTTTGATTCTGAATGTGCATACGCAGTTTCCTTTGTAGCACCATATGGTGTTTCAGTGTACCACTATCAGACTTGTATATCAGCGAAATAAATCCATTCATGTACATGAAATATATGGAGGTAACGAGCAGTACTCAAGCTAAAAAATCCATTAAACTACAGAAAACAAAAAAAGAGCAAACTCGGACTTTAGAGGTGAGATCGGGTGCCATGGAATAGTGACCATTCCCTATATTTAGAGAATATTTGTAGGACCTGTAAATACTCAATTTGACATTTTTATTGTTTATGTAAAGACATCCTAGTGTAGAGGAAGTGTCGTTCCTTTGTCAGGATTTCAAGGCAATTTAAAATATTTTGGATAATCATTTATAAGTCCATTTCACTTGTTTATACTAAAACATTTTCTTGGTTTATATTTTTTGTAATATCACCAGCGTAAGTATACAATTTTATTGACTGTGAGTATATAGTGAGAAATATCCTCTGGTTGTATTTATTACACCAAAGGGTAATTATCCCTTTCTCTCAACTTGCACACACTTCACTTCAATCGAAGCAAGGTATATTTAATTTTATTTTAGATTTCTGTACATCACGTACTTGTAGTTTGAAAATACCTTGTACCTTGTATAATATTTTTAGCAATAATCATTAATGATATACACAGTGTTTACTTTTAAACGTTTATTTAAGACTCTACAAAGGGTGTTGCCCCGATTCAAGATGGGATCAGAGCAAAGATATGTGCATAGGTAAATTCTATAGGTAAAATTTATTACACAATACCACATAGCGGCTTTTCTTGCCGGGTCTAAAATTTGGCGTTTTGCGTGCTTGAAGGTGCGCCATATATTTTAGGCATAATGTTTTTTTAGTAGACATAGAGTTTCAGCTCTTTGGATATGATCACTAAGAAAAAGTTCTAAATGATTTAGCGATAAAATTTTTAGCAGGCTTCATTTAAAACGCCAAAAACAAGCACCCCGCTTAAATATCCAACTATACGGTATTAATTGCAATTACTGTAAAATCACATATTTTCGTGGGGTCAAATTTTCGTGGTTGAAGGAAAAAACGTTGGTTCGTGGGGATTTTATTTCGTGGATGAAGAACTTTTTAGTAGTTGTGCATATGAACATTTACATTTCGTGGTGGACATGAATTCGTGGGTCTCTTCATACCACAAAAACAACGAAAATTAAACCCCCACAAAAATTAGTGATTTAACAGTATTACATTTCAATTAACAGTTTATATTCTTCTGATATGATCTAAGTTAAGAAAAGTGATATAGAATTCACTAAATTGATTGTGCTATTTTTTTTTTTAATTTAAGAATGTCCGCCTGGCGTTTTTGGTATCAATTGTACAACGCCTAGCTTGTTTCCATATTTCGGGAAGAGATGCGAAAGAAATTGTAATTGTAGCAAAAACAACTGTGATGTTGTCGAAGGATGCCAAACATCTACGAATGGTATTTTTATTCATGCCTTCTCTGATAAACCAATAATATACTCTTAAAAAAACGCATAGTAGGAACAATGCCCTGAACAATGTATGATAGTTTTGTCATATCTTTTATTTTTATATGAATATGATGTACGTATTCGAGTAAAATGCGTGATTTTTATTGCAATTGTAAACTTTTGAGCTATTCTACAAGTCTCAGACAAAAAGACCTGATTTTGTAAAATTTCCCCAAAAATTTTAATCTCAATTTTCATTTGTTGAATTCTGTTGCAATTCCTATAGGTACAAAGGGGTTATCAAAAGCGGGGGTTCTCGATATTTTGACTCTGGTTTTATCTGAAAAATGAATCTTCCTAAAAATGTTGCATAGCACAAAAAGGAAAAAAGGGGACTAGAAGCATTACGTTTAACCTTGATAACATAAACCAATAACATCGGACACCCATATTTTTCAAAAAATATGGCAGACTTAGAGTGACATCAGCAGCACAGCATCATTTCAGAAGATTAGGTAAATTGCATGAATGTAGTGCAATGACGTGATCTAAAGCATTAGCAAGAGGATTATTCACGTCATTGTTCTGACCCAACAACATCCCAAATATCGACTTCAAAGATCTCATATTAATAGAATATGACAACAGCACCACTGCTGAACATTTTGGTTTAGCTACTAGTCCAGAATGTTTATCCGAAAGCCTCTTATAAGGTTAAGAGTGATAATGCTTTGTAATGAATGTTAGACAAATAACTGCCTCCAGAACGTTACAAAAATTGCTGGTGGTAGTGTTATGATACGGAAAACGGTTTTATAAGAAAGTAAGATTGATTTGGTTTCAATTCAATGGACTTTAATGGAAAAAAGTACTCTAACCATATTCTGCCTACACATGCCTAGAACTATTCAATTTTGCCGCATCCTAGCTAGAGCTAGAACCACATTACACATCAACCTGTTTCTGCCACAGTCATCTAAATCGCTAGATTTAATCCAAATTAAGCAGCATTGGACAAAATGGTTTGACATGATTTGCCAAAGACAATCGCATCCCTAGATTCTGCAACAGCAGATCAAAGTTCTACATTTGAAGTGGGAGAGTATTCCTAAACAGTTTTTATTACATACATTTGCTTCTATTGGATGCTGCTTGTGGCTATCAGAGTGTTATGTTGTACAGACATATGCATGAATTTACCGAATAATGACCTTGTTGGTGCCGAAACATACATTTCTTCGCACTTAAACTTAGATTGTGGTTTTATTTTTTGGTTTTAAGGAAATGCATCTCTTAATCCGGAGACCAATTCAGATTTTTACACTCCAATCAAATTGCATACATTAATGCTGGTCTTTAGTTGCTTATAGACAGCGGCAAATATAACCGGTAGAAATACACAAGTCGGTACTTCGTTTTATAATTTATTAACGGTCCAAACTAGGCGTTTTCTACTCGATCAGTATGTCGGCGTGGACAGTGCAAGGTCCAGTTTCCAACTGAAGATCGTGCACAAAACAAACAATTTATAACAATAATGAAAGAACAATTATAATGAAGAGTTACTCAAGGCGTTAATACATAATTGACATAATTAAGATAATTGAATAATAATTTTGAACACCCCTCTTATGTTTAATTGTAACTGATAACTGGATAAAAAATTTAAAGATCCTTTTAATTAATCTTCAAATGTCACTGTAATTCTAGAAGCAGATCTCCACGTTTCATTTTGGCTTTTGTTTTAATTTCACAGCTATGTATCCTTTATGGAGCTCTCAAATGACCGTTAAATCCCGTTGACTTTTTTTTTTGTTTTATTTATTTTTAAAAGTTTGCATTTAATTGTTGTTTTCCTAATTTATAAAACAAAACTTTGCACAACATACTTAACCAAACTTTTGGTCAATGTTTCCCTGTTTGTGAACTAATACAATGTTTCCATAATTGCTTTCACAAATTTTTATTCATAATAGAGACAACTCTCTAAATTGTTTTTGTATTGATGACTTGATATTAATTGGTTGGTACATATTATGTGCAGTGGTTAAACACTAACAGAATATACTCTCATTATTTCTTCTATGCATTAACAAATAAACAAGTTATGAATAGAAAGATGAAAGAAAAACGTCATTTATGCTTTTAGAATTGC
This sequence comes from Saccostrea cuccullata, assembly GCF_032062105.1. NCBI lineage: Eukaryota > Metazoa > Mollusca > Bivalvia > Ostreida > Ostreidae > Saccostrea > Saccostrea cuccullata. Next base: position 112,606 of record NW_026921197.1, read on the forward strand.
GACGTATTAAAAAAACGTTTTAGAAGAATATAATTTATAATCAGACAAGTAAATAACAATATCACGGAAACTCGTGTTCAAAAATTGACGTCATCTCGTCTACTATGACTCCATAGTGTATCTCTGATTTAGATAAGGTTATATATAATTAAGTTTTTATTTTTTTTTATCTAAATCTCCTTTCTCAGAAAAGAATGTGTATTTGTTAATCCCCCGACTGTGTGCGTGTATGTGCTAAAGTTGATTAATAATAAAAAATTTGGTACTTTTTTCATCTTATATATGTTTTTCCGAACAAGCATTAAATCTTGCTCTATGAATTGTACTTCATTTCTCCGTCTTTCACAACTAAAGCGGCGAGTAAATCACCTCATTTTTCTTTGTACTTCCCTACATGTATATGGTATCAAAATAGTATTCTAGATGTTCCTCTCTGAGAAAGAGTTCAGTTCCCCAACCCATATATCATTAATTTGTTTCAGGAAGTTTGTTACGTTGATGAAAAACATACAGGACATTATCCAGCTGTTTTTATAACACATTCTGTTTCTCCATTTTAGCTATTTCACGGTTATTCATGAATGCAACATGAATCTCGAAAATAGACATATGTGCAGATGCTATCATTGTATTTGAAATAATTATAAAGTAAAATTGACCCTTCTGTACAAAGGTTTAAAAAATTAAAGAAAGAGAAGATAGTATGGTATTTATTTAAAATAGATATAACTCATTTTACTGTAATCTATAACTCAATTTAGACGAATATTGATAATAAGTTACTTTTTTTCGTATTTTTTCTTATGTAATAGGGAAGTGTTATTCATTAATTCTCCACTGGGAGAATAAGAAATCATTTCTTATTTATGTACATATAAGATAATTTTTGTAGAATTAAAAGTATCGATTACGGTAATTAATATAGAAAAACATGTTGCATTTATAACTATCCTTCTATTTGAAACTTTTGTATCAATTGTTGTAAAAGTCCAGAGTACAGTGGAGCCTTGTTTATCCGGACACTTTGGTTCCCAGTCACATTGTCCGGATATGTGAAGCATCCGGAATTCTGAATCACCAGTTAAACAAGAAAAAACAACTTTTAAAAATTCTGTTCCAATGAAAAAACGTCCGGATACTGAAGCATATCTGTTGTCCAAATATCTGAAGGTCCACTGAATTTGGTTTTTTTCTTCTATGTGGTATAAAAACAGGCAATCTTTCACCAGAAGGCGTTTTACGCTCATCGCTCCAACACCTCTGTTATCGTCTAAATTACAAGAATCTTGTAAAACGAAAATAAATTATAGATTTCCACCAACTTGGTAATTTTTTGAAATGAAATTAGAAATATCAATCTGTAGCACTTCTTTTGTTCTTTCAAAATTTGGATATATCAAAATGGCTTCAATATATACGGCACTATTTTGCTCTTAATTTTTTACACATATTTTCATTTTGAAACCAAGGAGACAAAATCAGGAAATATTTCCTACCAGAGAGCTTAAAACATGTAACATCATTGAGAAATCATACAAAACAATCAATGTTTATACAATTTTTGTCGACAAATAATTATTTGACAACCCGCGCTACTTTTTAGACGACAACAGAGGTGTTAGCGGAGCGCGCCCTCTTGTGAGAGATTGGTTAAACAGGAAATAAATTGTCTTTTTTTACGGTAATGGAGTTGTTTACATAATAAACTTAAAGAAAGTGTATCCATTAAATTCGCATGGGTAATAAGGAAGCATTCAGAATATTTTTAATAAAAATTACAAATTGATTTAATGAGTATGCAATGACTCTGCTTGAACCGAAGTTGTGGTTGTTCTTTTTAGATCTGCTTCGTAAAAACAATTATATAAATTTGCATTTAGTTAAGGATAAAAATGGAAGTTTTCAACCCCTCGGCTATGTTAAGGAAGGTCAGAGTTCACATTCCTTGTACATCGTATTGGAAGTTTAATTGTGACGTCATTGAAATCTAACAAGCTACAAAAATTAATTAACGACATGATTATGCGTAAATAACAACTTGAATTTATCTATTTTATCGATTATTCATAAAATCTTGTAAAATTGCAATACTTGATAGCGATACAGTCGAGTAAGAGAAGAAAGCCTTTTGTCAAATATGACGTCATCAGCCTTGACATGACGCAGCACAAGTGATCCGGAGGAGTAAATTCACTGGTTTATTAATTACAAGAATGCTTAAATAAATATGATATCATTGTTAATTTTTAAACCTAATCATTAAAACTAAAAGAAAATAATTTATTAAATACAATGTGTATAGAATATGAATTTATCTAGTAGCATTGAAGCTGCACAGGGATAAGGAATATAGAGAATATCGCTAAAACGATGAGCGTATTCGTGATATACATCAAAAGTGCAAGGGCATAGACTATTTTGTTTGAGCTGAAATTTGGCATATCTATTGCTCATATAGTGTATATTTTGAAAAGTGCTGGGAGCTGATCCTGGTCTGCATAACATTAATTTTATTTATAACAGAATTTAAGCGAAGTGGAAATTTTTAGCTATTATAAGCATTTTCGGCAAAATTTTAAGTACTTCGCAAACAGCACTGACCAGCTCCCAGCACTTTTTGGGTAGAGGATATAAACCTCTTTTAATGTGTATCAATTATTTTCTTGAAAAACAAGCGTATGCCCTTGCACTATCCACATTTCCTACATTCAGCTTAACAATTCTATTTTTATACAAGTCACGTGACAAACAGCTGATACGTGCGATATAACTGGTAATAACTACGGCCCAGTCCTATCCATTATTGATAGCTATATTACCTTTTGTACAAGTATTCAGTTGATTTGTTAAATTTTTTTTAAAAGAAGCAATACATATTAAAACGGTACAAAGGTAACATTTTCCATATCGGTCCTTAACATAGCTGAGCCCCAAAACCACTCTTGTCAAGCAATGTTGACTATTGTTTGACAGGAGCGTTTAGTTTCATAACTCAGAAAGTAATAGTGTGCTCTTTAACAAACGCTTCGCGCTGAATCAGATTGAACTTACTTACACAAAGGTATTATTATACGTAGAAGAATGCATCTTAGATTTTAAAAATATAACTAAAAGTGTTATCTTTACGGAAAAAATAAGCGCTAAGTGTTCAACTTAAGTTAATAAAATTACCACCTGATTAAAATTTTCCCATCTTTAAATATCAAAATTGCTTATAAAATGTACATTCACATAAATACAACTTTTCTTAAAAAAAAAGATTGTGTTTTGTAAAAAAAATAATAAAAATGTTCAAATTTAATACTGAAATAACAAAAATGAAAGGTAAAATGTAATAAGTAACCTAAGGTAAATTATTTTTACACAAGTTCCTTTTAAAAAAAGAAACGGTTTGTCCTTTTGCGATTCCCCACAAAAGGAGTGGTGAAATAATTGACAGACATGAGAAAAAGTCGGTTTTAAATATTTCACTAGCAAAAAAAGGCCGACGGTGACAATAATTGAACGACCCAAACAATGTACAAGCACGGGTTCCTTTAGTTTTAAAGCAGGGACAATTGATAGAGATGAGACACCTGTTGACTGAGCTCATGGAGGGATATAGCAAATCATAGAAGACTGCATTTAAAATTTGCTTTGTTGGAATCCATAAAGAACAAATTGTGATGCTAGTCTTATTCATTTCATTATCTTTATAAAGATTTTTAAAAAAAAAACTTTTGAATCATGTTTTCCTCTTTCTCTCCTCCTGTGTCTATCGATAAAACCTGGTCATTTGCTTTGAATTTACAGTAATATTCCTTTACATTAGATCTGTATAAATGTTTCCTTCTCTGTCAGTATTCTTCCTTTCTTCTATATCAATACTGGGGATAGAAATTGAGCTTTTCGGAGATTTAATGTGTATCCCTGGTTCATCGACAGTGGGCAGTAAGGGCACAATATAAAGGGATTCATCTACGGATTGAAGATCAATTATTGTAGTGTTGGTATCCATGGTTTCAACAGTGATGCTACTTTCCATAGATATATAATCTGCCGGAGTTTGGTTTCGTTTGACTTTTGCGTAGATATCATTATTATGTATTGTTTCGTCGTTTTCTTTAGCTTTCTTCTCTTTTACAGGAACGTAGCTGTTTTCTCGGGCTTTTCTTTGAGCTGGACCACCTCCGTTGCATGCAAGGTTTGTTCTAGAAGTGGCATTTACCTCTTCTGTGCAAATGGAAAGTGAATCATATTCGGAAGTTTTAACACATGTGTTTATTTCATTCAAATCATTGTAGCAGGGGTCGTGATTGTCCATGTTTGTCTCTTCTCTATTTATTTTCAATTTTCTTTTCTTGAATTTTCTGTAAATAAATATGATGACCACGATTGTAACTGGTAGGGTAAGAAGTGTATTCGATATTACGATTGCAAGAAGTCCGTGTTTCATATGTTTAGATGTATGGGATTTTAAATTTTGTTTTGAATTCGCTACCAAATGGCGCCGATTAAAGGTAGATCTTGAAATAGGACTAGGATAATTCTCTGTGAACACTGAGTTTTGGATCGTTGAATTCTTTAATGCATCAACGCTTTTCACGGTCTCGCTGTTTGCACGAGTATTTCCAACACTCACAAAGACTGTTGGGAAAAAAAAAATTATAAAGAACAATATAAAAGAATTTTACATCATTTAATGAAAAATTCATAGTCCTTTCATATAAAATAAAATACCACATCCATATGCATGATGACAAGGCTTTTCACACTTGCACAGCATTTGACAATTCCAGCCATACGTTTCAGGAGGGCATTTTATTGAACAGTTTGTTCCATAGAACCCGTCATCACATTCTAAAATCAGAAGAAAAAAAAAAATAAATAGTAAACACATATTGTATTCAACTTTTGTCTAAATATATGTTCCAAAATATGATCTAGAAGTTATCTTCAAGTTCAATAAATATAGAAATCAATGTCGGATAAATAAAGATTTGAGTTTTAAATGCATATACTTTTACAGCTTCCCCTTTGAAAATCGAACATATAACCTTCACAGCAATAATTAGGTTTTCTGAAAATAAAACCAAAAAGAATATTTTAAAAAACGATATAAGCATTTATAAATTAATGATTTTGTTTGTAACCGCTTAAAAAAAACAATTGCTATATACGTATTTTTTACTTATTGATATCAATCAAAGAAACCAACATGTACTTACCCCTCACAAAAAGCGTTTGCAAAACATCTCTTTAAGACGAAGTTAAAAGAACATATAACTAAAGGTAGAAATAAACTGATAGGTCTCATCCTGAGTTGCATTTACAGCAATTGTCTATTACTGCCTGGTACTTTCATACAAAAATTTTAAAAATTTCCTTGTTTTCGTTGAAAAACGTGGAGACTAAATGTCGAATAAACTAAAAATGATCAAGTGTATATTATGTTAGCAATTTTATTTGAAATATCGGGCATAGGCGCCTAAATGTTAATTAGGCATTGCTTAATGTTTCCAGCTTGTAAATAAAATCACAAACACGGCGTGATGTCAGTGTGGCGGCCAGAGAGGATGCAATGTATTTTGTAACTGCATCTTCCTCTGTCATAATTTCTATATTTCTATTTTTTTCTGAATAAAAATCAATCTAAAATCTGAAGTAAACAGTATTTATGAAAACATGTATAAAAATGTATTCTTTTAATATCAGTACATCAATAAATGTTTATAATATCAATACATCAATGAATGTATCCCTTGGCACGCGTACGATTTAAAGTATTTAAACATACGCTTTACTTTAAGATTTTGTGCATAAGAAAGATGATTTCTCAAGTCATCATTTTCAGCCTTTGATAAGCACGCGTAAGTTTTTATTTTTTTTAAAAGAACATGGACGGGATGGTAACAGATTTTAGTCAATAAAAGACATTTTACCCTATTTTAATATATTTATATAATGGCTCTAAAAGCGGTAACGATGACTAGGTATATGGTTCTCTGAATAAAGAGAACCAAATAATAATTGACATCAGGATGAGTCCAGTGTTAGGTATGATAAGTAAACCATTTTCTTGGTATTCATTATGATCGGAGAAACATTTTCAAAACAAAGAACAAACCAAAAAAATGGGATAAGATTTTTTTTTTCCTTTAAGACTGTACGAAAAAAAATATCATTACAATAAAGTAGCAATTCCTACCAACGGAATGTATGTTAATATCTGAATATCATGCTTATTTTTTTACAGATTTTGTTTTATAATGTTTTATTATGAAAAGAAAAGAAGGATTTTTAAGTTTCCTGTTTTCTAAAGTGGTCAGGGATTTATCTTCTCTTCTTTAATTTCAAAATGAAATATGCTTTGTAATTTTCACTAAATGAAATTGAGCATCTAAACAGGATTAAATTATTTCCAAACTATTAAATATTATTTTAAAATATTTCCTTCTGAAAAGCCGGTCCTTCGGATGAAACCGTATAAACCGAGGCCCCGTGTCGCAGTAAGTGCTGGCACGAAAAAAATCCCTCACTGCTCAAAGGCCCTGAGTGCCGTGTGGCAACCTCTAATGATAAAACGCCGCTTAATGATACAAATAGCATTAAGCGTTGCAATTGCAACGCTTAATACCATAAATTATTGCATTAATAGCTGACATTATCAACCGCTAATGCTAAATCGCCGCTTAATGACAGATTTATATCATTAAGCGTCACAAATGTAGTGCAACATCGACGCTTAATGAAACAAGCAAATATCGACATATTCGACGCTTAATGATACACACTGGTGTATCATTAAGCGTTGCAGTTGCAACCCTTAATGATATAAAATTTAGAAATCGCTTGTAATATCTAAGAGAAACACACATCCGCCTTTCCTGTACAATGAGATATCACTTGTCAAAATATTTATATACGCCCTTGTGCTTTATAAATAGTAATTATTGAAGTTTTACTGAGTCAAGGGAACGTCTTAAACCCCAGATGTTTAAGAGATAGCTGGAAGAAAGAGATACAAACAAAGGGATAAATAAAATGATATTCAAATCCTTTAAAAGAACCATTTTTAACTGAAAATACAGAGGCAAACAAGCAATTAAATTCATTTTTAATTTATACAATGATTTGAATAGTCAACGTGAAATATATATATGTTTTAGATTTTATACAGCTTAACACATATCACTGTTAACGTTTCAGATATACGTATCGAGATTTTCACTATTGCTTCGTTTCTACAAATTCCGAAAGAGAGAGACATAAATATTGACAACTTGTGTTTAAGAATATATAACAAAGAATACAAGTACATGTAATACATAGAATAATATATATTGTGTTGAGAAAAAGGTTCATTTATGCATTAATAGTGAGCCGTAATACTTGAATACATCATCTGTTGCATGATTATTTTAGAACCAATTTTGAATTCTAGTATTTATCAAATTACAATATACAAATTGACTGAGGTTGAAGAGGCTGGTTTTTTTTTAATTCTAAATATTTCATTTGTAGTATATTTTTTTTTCTTTCGATATATAAGACTAGGTTTACATCTGACTACATGTAATATTAAAATGAAATAGATTTAAACGAATATAGTTCGGTACAAGAGAGACACTCTCTATTAATACTAGTATTCATCAGAAGTATTTCGTTCACTGCGAATGGGTATTGAAAGGTCGCATGAAAGGTCCGACTATGCTTTACTTGCATTGGTTAATACTTTAATGAGCTACAAAATATTCTCGTCTCATGCAACTACGGCCAGATGGGGAGAGGATCGTACATTTTGACAGTGGTTAAGGACGTTCCAAAGTTTTCACTTTCTCAAATCAAAGTTCCAAAGTTTTTACATTGCTTCCCTAGTTGATTATATTAAAATATAGTAAACTATGTAGTTTTCTATAGTATTTGTTGTTAGGGACATGTCCGCTATCTAACATCAGCCGTGAGTAAAAAAAACTGTCTAAATTTCAGACTTATTAGCTCACCTGAACCAAAGGCTCAAGTGAGTTTTTCTGATCAAAATTTGTCCGTTGTCTGTCGTTGTTGTTGTAAACTTTTCACATTTTCATCTTCTTCTCAAGAACCACTGGGCCAATTTCAACCAAACTTGCTACAAAGTATCCTGGGGTAAAGAGGATTCAAGTTTGTTCAAATAAAGGGCCATGCCTTTTTCCAAGGAGAGATAATCATGAATAAGAGAAAAAATAATGGCATTTTTAAAAAAAATCTTCTTCTCAAGAACCACTAGGCCAGGAAAGATGTACTTCATGTTGAATCATCCTCAGGTAGTGTAGATTTGATTTAAGTTTGTTCAAATCATGACCCCCGGGGATAGGGTGGGGCCAAAATGGCCGATCAAAGTTTTACATAGGAATATAAAGGAAAAATCTTTAAAAATCTTCTTCTCAAGAACCACTTGGCCAAGAAAGATGAAACTCATGTGGAATCATCCTCAGGTAGTGTACATTTAAGTGTGTTCAAATCATTGACGCCGGCCGGGGGTAGTGTGGGGCCAAAATGGCCGATCAAAGTTTTACATAGGAATATATAGGAAAAATCTTCTTCTCAAGAACCATTGAGACAGGAAAGATGAAACTCATGTGGAATCATCCCCAGATTGTGTCGATTCAAATTTGTTCAAATCATGATCCCCGGGGATAGGGTGGGGCCAAATGGCAGATAAAGTTGTACATATGAATATATAGAGAAACCTTTTAAAATCTTCTTTTCAAGTACTTCAAAGCCATGCTTAGTGATATTTATAGGGAATCATCCTCAGGTAGTGTAGATTCTAGTTTGTTAAAATCATGATCCCCATGGGGGTTAAAATTCAAGTCCCCTTCCCCACCCCCCCAGTAAACTTTCAGTTCTGATCTGATATGTGCTTTTCCTAGCCAATTGCTCAGGTGAGTGATATGGCCCCTTGGCCCATGGTATTAAGCAGAACCGAATAACAGGCGAGTATAAATGGTACATGTATACCGAAATAGATCATTCTTTGCTGACAATTGCAGTGGAGACAGACTGAAATCTTTCTAGTAAGGAATAGAATTAACCACTTTTGAATAATGTGACATTATTGTTTCTAATTATTCCAAACTTAAAGTACAATGCTTTGATATGCTTGGACTCTTGGTATTTAAGGCATGGCATCTCGGTGCTACATAATTACATGTTAAATCGATTCCACATGGTCATTAGCTCATCTGATTCTATATATAAAAAGTAGCACAAATACAAGGAAAGAAAGAAACACAGAAGTCTTTCTGTGTGCTGTCTAGTTGGCAAAAATAACCACTAGCTAGAGTTTTTATTGCAATGACATTTAATTAATTTTCATTTTTTATCGTTATAAAAAAGCAATACTTTGATTGGACATAGTTACTTTAGGACCCTGGGTAGCACATGTAATTTAGACTATAAAAAACGTAAGTCGCATATAAAGAAAGCCTGTGGCAAAATTTCCTAAGTAAAGAGGAGGACCTCCAAAAATGGAGAATAAAAAATCCCTAATCTTCCCAAAACATTAAAGAAATATTTAACTTAAGTAGGGTTCTTCTCTTGTTTCTGACTAGATGGAATATTTAAAGTATATCTGTTGATATGTAATATATTTAGATGTAAGAGGTTTAAAAGACCATATTTTTATTTCCTCATCACAATTATACAACTTGAAATAGAAATGGTAAACTGCGTTTGAAAACTAGCAGGGACTATATTTTGGCGTAATGGTGGCGTATGAAAATATCTTCTTTGCTGCCTCTCAGAATTATTATAGAACATTGAATTTAGTTATAATTTTTACGCAATCAAAGACTAGACGAAATTTTCAAATTTAAGTTCAACTACATGTAATAATAAGGGACTAAAGTTTCAAAACATATCAAATAAATAAGATTTTTCACACATACTAGAACTATGGTTGCTTTTAAATGCTTCAAATCCAAGTACAGATTTGAGTCAAAAAGTGTTATCTTAGTAAACGATCAAAACTATTAGTTTTTGTATTATTTTGTACCTTTATGTGCCAACTTTACTATATGTGAAAATTGGAAAAATTTAAATACATGTATAGGAAGCATATAAAAATAACTAATAAATACTAAAAATTTAAGAAAAATAGAGGATATTCGGATTAGCATATATCCATTTTATTTAAGTTACCCATGTCAATTTGGTAATACCATCTTATAGGCCCTATATGGTAGTATCTTTTTGTGCAAAAATAAAAAAAAAATTAATCTTTTGAACTACAAGTAGGGTCGCATTATTGGAAACAGTAATTTTTAGCTCTACTGGTCAGAGACTAGAAGAGCTTATGCGATAGTAATGCGTCCGTCCGTCTAGCTGTCCGTCTGTCTGTAAACATTTTTTTTTAAAACGCTAATCCTCCTACAGTTTTGGTCTGATTTCAATATAACTTGGCACACAAATATACTACACTAAAATACATAGGATACTTCATCGGTTTTTGATTTCGATGAACAGTGTTGCCATGTTTACTAAAAATAGAATTTTCTGTCAAATTTCTTTAAAATACTACTTGTCCTACAATTTTTGTCTGATTTCAATATAACTTGGCACACAAGTAGACTGCACTAAGATTCATAAAATAGTGCATCAGTTTTTGATTTTGATGAACAAGGTTGCCATGATAAGTAAAAATAGAAATTTCTGTGAAATTCCTTTAAAACGCTACTCCTTCTACAGGTTTGGTCTGATGGTAATGGCTTTTTTACAAGTTTTTAAGTACAAACCAGTAGAGCTACAGTCTTGACAGAGATTTCTGGTTTAATGTTAAGATCAGACGACACGTTCCTCAAAAATATATAAATTTTCTTAAGAGATTGTCATTGAAGAATAGGTACTTAAACAAGATTCCTTGCAAAAAATAAGGTTACCTTACCAGCCATTTGGACAAGATACCAAAGGTTCATATTTCTTTTATAACTCTTATGGATAATCCTCTGAACGGCCTATCTCACCATTTTTTGGTGTACCTATATTTTAAAACATTTTGAAAACAATGTAGAAATCAGAAGAGAATACTAAATATGAATATTTTTTATCTTATTCCAAGAGATTCAAAACATATTATTAAGGAACGTGTCGTCTGACCTTAATGTCCAGGAAAAAGGTAATGACCTTGACCTGACCTTGCCTGTAATATTAAACGGTCAAATTTATTCTTACTGATACCATCACAAATATTGTCCTCTTGATTCTGTGAACATTTCATTAATTTTTAAATACAAGAAATGTGAGAAGAATCCTACCTTAACCAACATAAAATATTTATTATTGTAAGTAACCCCTATCCCATCCCATCCCGACGCTTACAAACATACTTTGTCTCATTACTTCTCCTTAAATTGAAAACTTCCATTAAAGCAATATGAGCTGCATTTTTGAGAATTTTATTTTGCTGGTAAAATGTGTTATTATGATTAATCTGTATGTAATCTAAACCCTTATGATCAATAAAACCAAAATATTAAGTTTAAAAATGTTTCAGAAGAATTTTTTTGTACACCGAATATACAGTATTATATAAGAAATCATTATTATACAGGACAACAATAATTCAATTTTGCTTTAATTAAAAACCTCTTTCATTGCAAATATGACCAACAGAAGTTTATAAATGTTCTATTTTTTTTGTCATTGAAATAGTTTATTACAAATTTGCAACATTTTTTTTTTGATCGGCTTTTTGTTTTATTTTGATGAGAAAGTCGGTGATGTTACAATGGACGACAAACTGAAATTTAACGGCTGGCGTAAAAAAAAAACAAGTATATCCTTCAAAAAATACTACAGTAAACTATAGTTTACTTTAGTTAACTATAGTACCAAAGTAAACATTTAAAACTTAAATTTACTATTAATAGTGAAAACTTTGGAACTTTGATTTGCTATAGTAAAAACTTTGGAACTTTGATTTACTACAGTGAAAACTTTGGAATTTAATTAACAATAGTAAAGACTTTGAATCTTTAATGTAATTATGATTGGATTCTTATTCTTAATGTTTCATTACATTTCAAGGTTAAGATTAAAAAAAAGGTTCCAACATTTTTTTAGGAACAGGACCATTTTTCTAAAAGAATAATGTACAAGAAATGAATACTAGTACATGCATCAATAGAGAGGGTCTCTCTTGTACCGAAAAAAGAACTATTCATTTAAATCTATTTCATTTTTATATTAGTAATATGTAAACTTAGTCTTATATGTCGAAAAAAAAATATATCTCTGTCGAGACTGTAGCTCTACTCGTTTGTACTTACTTATAATAAAGGAAGAAAAAACTAGCAATTGGGGCTTAAAACTTTATAAAAGCAATAAATAGAATGACAGTCCTTAATTAAGTCTATTTTTATGGCAAGATTCCAATAAAACTACAACTGTAGTACTAGCTTTCAATAAAATTTTACAGAATTTTCAATTTTAGTTACTATGGCAACATCAATCAACAAACTCAAAAACACGAAACTGATAATGGTGTTTGCTAGTATAGTCTACTTGCATGCCAAATTATATTACAATCTGACTAAAACTGTAGGAGGAGTAGCATTTTGAATGAATTTCACAGAAATTTCTATTTGAGTTACCACGGCAACACCGTTGATCGAAATCAAAAACCGATATCTTTAAGTGTAGTCTACATGTGAGCTAAGTTATTTTGATATCAGACAAAAAATGTTGGATAAGTAACATTTTATTATATTATTTCTATCTTTAGTAACTAAGGCAGAAATCAAAAACCGATGCAGAAATTAAGTATCTTACTGTTGTCTATTTGTGTGCCAAGTTATATCGAAATCAGACCAAATCTGCAGGGGGAGTAGCATTTTGAAAAATTGTTTACAGACAGACAGACAGACAGACAGACAGGGAAATATACTACAAAATGAAGTGTGCGTCATTTAGAATTTTAAAAACATCAGCTTCATCAACTTCATTCGACATTCATTCATATTTTGATAATCATATACATGTACTAGTTTTCAAAATTGATTCTAAAATAATCATGCCACAATAATGTGCTCAAGTAAAACTGATAACAAATAAAAGGTGAATGAACCTTTTCTCAAAATAATATATTATTCATTGTATTACATTCATTTGTATTCTTTGTGTTTAATATACTTAAACATAAATTGTCAATATTGATGTCTCTCTTTATCGAAATTTGAAGAAACGAAGCAGATTAAAAATACAATTATAGCGAAAATTATAAATTTATTTCTCGATACGTATATCTGAAATGTTAACAGTGACATGTGTTAAGCTGTATCAAATCTAAAATACAAAGTTTGTTTTTTAAATATATTCTATATATTTTAGGTTGAGTATTAAAATCATTGTATCAAATTAAAAGGAATTTAATTGCTTGTTTGCTTCTGTATTTTCAGTAAAAAAAAATGGTTCTTTTAAAAGGATTTGAATATCATTTTATTTATCCCTTTGTTTGTATCTCATTCTTCTAGCTATCTGACTAACTGTCTCTTAAACATCCGGGGCTTAACGACGTTCCCTTGACTAGATAGAAAACACAGTAAAACTTCAATAATTATCATTTATATAGCACAAGGGCATATATAAATATTTTGACAAGTGATATCTCATTGTTCAGGAAAGGTGGATGTGTGTTTCTCTTAGATATTACAAGCGATTTCTAAATTTTATATCATTAAGGGTTGCAACTGCAACGCTTAATGATACACTAGTGTGTATCATTAAGCGTCGAATATGTCGATATTTGCTTGTTTCATTAAGCGTCGGTGTTGCACTGCATTTGTGACGCTTAATGATATAATTCTGTTATTAAGCGGCGATTTAGCATTAGCGGTTGATGATGTCAGCTATTAATGCAATAATTTATGGCATTAAGCGTTGCAATTGCAACGCTTAATGCTATTTGTATCATTAAGCGGCGTTTTATCATTAGAGGTTGCTACAGTGCCGAGCATAGGACAAAATTTGTAGGCCTCCACCGGCAAGTGGTGGCGTCTCCATATGAGTGAACAATTCTCGCTAGGGACGTTAAACAACATACAATCAATCAATCCTTCTGAAAAGAGTAATTATCAGCATTTCTTCAAATGAAATGCATGGCTAAACAAAATTTGTTAATATAAAGAAAACTTTGGAGTGTTTTCCACTTGCACGTTTTCATCGAGCATTTTTTTTTCATTCATAGAAGTTAAATTTATTTATTTTTCGATGACATATTTATATCCTTCCTTATTTCCATCCATGAAATATATGATCTGAACTGGAGTACATAAACAGTTATTTACAATAAGGAAATGTATTCAATTCCTTTAAAGAGACACCTCCTGATTTGATTCTATATCATATATATATTAGATATCCTTGGAGTTGTGCGTTTTTTAAACAATATGTATCATTTAATTATATTATTTTATATTAGTCTGAGTTCCATAGCAGATGGTCCATGTCCTTGGTAAGTGTATCTGTATAAAATTAAACGTTAGTTTATAATTAATGCTATTACCTAATCTACTTTATAAAATGTAATCAAGCATTTTGAACTGTTTCGCGATTCATTTGATATTTTTGCGTGATCATGAAACAGTCGAACTGTTGACCGCGCTACAGAATGAACTCTTGCCTTTTTAAAGCGTCATGGTGATATTCAAGCGTTTTGATAATCACAACATCACTATTTACCTGCTATATAATTAAATAAACTAGAATAAAACACGCAAACCATCAATTCATTAAGTATTAATTAAAATTATCAATTATTAATTTAATCTTCACATTCGGTGTTCAGCTCATTACACGTAATAGACTGATATATCGATGACCAGTTAAATTGTTAAACATGTTAAAAATCTCTAATGGTTGTTTTTAATCCAGTTTTGTTAATTAATATATAGTAGTTTAGGTAATAAAACACTTCGGCCTCGGGCAACAGTTTTCCAGGTTTTCCACACTACCTTGGGAAATATTTGACTGTGTACCTCGTAGTCATTAAATAAGTGTATACAGTAACATGAGGACATTTTAACTTCCAGATATGTACTTAGTTTTATACCATTGCGAGTGAAAAGCCTCGGATGGTTCTCTTATTCTATTCTTAATTTACAAAACTAGATTTCTTTGCAGCACCAAAATGCCTTACACAGTATCATTAACTGTTTTATATAAGCAGAATTCGTCCGTTCGTGTACATGAAAGATCTGGCGATAACGAACTGTATTCAAGCTCAAAAGTCCGTAAAACTATGTAAAATCATCATTTCGTAAGTTTTATAGTCCAAACAATGACTCTGTCAGCAAATTCAGTTTGGGTGAAATACTGACTGATGTCTTTCAAACCAATTGTTAGTCAATGATTTATACACTAAATTGACGATGGATACTTCCGTTATTTCCTGCACATGACAAGGAGCACTCGGCGGATGTGATTGGTCAGCAGATCACTCCTCCATGGCAATGATACCACTTCTGATGTTTTGTTCGTGTTTGCTCTGCTCCTATTTTGTATTGTTTTATGGACTTTGGTATCAAACACTGTTTGCTTGCTCCATATCCTTTATAAAGAACAAGAGAAGAGCAAACTCAGTCCTCCAAAACTTCAGAGATGGGATCGAATGTCATGGATGAGCGGTCATACCCTGTTATAAGAGAAAACTTGTATGACGTATAAATATTTACATTTGGTTTTGTAATTGATTAATAATATGTAAACACCTCATAACACCTCATAACACAGAATAAGCGCTCGTTCCTGCACGGACTGCAAGGAGAATTTAAATATTTTGGATAATCAATTAAAAGTGTTTTTTTTTTTTAATTTCATTTTTTAAACTAAAAAATGTTGGCATACAAATTTCATTCCTTTTTAATCACCAGTATAAATATACATTTTTAAAATGATTTCAAGTATATATCAATTAATAACTTCTAACTAAATACGTCTCTCCTATATCCGTAATACGAAAGGGATACTATCTCTTCATCTCAACCAGCGCACACGTCGAATCGATCGAACTGTTATCAAACACACACTGTAGACGAATCAAAAACATCTTAAATTTAATTTTAGTTTTCTTTACATCACTTGATAGTAATCTCGAAAACCTTTTGTAATAATAAGAGTAAAAATTACTTATACACCATCTTTACTTCCAAACTTATATTCAAGATTTTTCAAAGGGTGCTGTCCTTATTCAAGATGGGATCAGAGCAAAGAAAGGTGCATAGGTAAGTTTCAGAAATAAAATTAAGCAAATTAATCACATAATTTTTAGTGCGATATTTTATAATGTGTCAATAAACAATTTAGACACCTCTGATATAAGTTTCATTCCCAAAAAGTGATATAGAATTTACTTTAAGGTAAGTCACTCGTCAGCTTTTTAGAAAAGTTCACGCAGAAGCTTTTACTTCAAAACTACTTATTAAAATTCAATTTTTATAACATATTTAAATTCAACAATGTAAATTTTTTAACATTCAGTGAAAAAACTGCTCAAAAATCTACAAAGAAGCAAGATTTATGAGGGACTATTTCTTTTGGTGGAAGGATATTTAGCAGAAAATTCTGCAAATCTGCACATTTATAGAATTTAATGTAATGGAAATTAAGCCTCACGTACTTTTACTCGGAGAATATTTTCTGTTTTGATATTGCTAAAAATATTTAATATAGGTCTTAATTTATATTTTTAGACTAAGTTTTACACCTTCCCTCAACAAAATTTTCCAAAAAATGAAAATATATTAAAGAAGTCTAGGTCAAATTTACACCATTTTTTGCCTGAAAATCACATATCTTGACAAATATTTCAAAATTAACATCACTGACCCCACCTTTTTCTTTCATTATTTTAAACAACTCGATACTTGTGACTAATCAGCGCTCAAGTCGTAAAAGGTTTGATATAAGAAAATCTTTTATTGCCTATTTTTTAATACCCAAATATGTTATTTTTTTAGTGCAAAAAAGTCACACAATAATTAACGCGCATTAATTTGCAAGATTTGTTTAATGATAAATATTATTCAAACTATATTACGTAAAATAAGATTATATTTATTGCCATTCTTACATCTAATCATATATAAAAAGGGTAAAAGTAATTAACCAAAGAGATGAAATTTAAGTGCAAAAAGGTCAACTGAAATGTACCGTAGATCAGTAGGATGCACACTGACCCCCTATTTTCTTTGCGATTTTGTGTTACACTTTATGAGTACTTATCCAAAATATACTTCTCAAAAAATCCTTGATATAACAAATTTCAGGAGTGACTTACCTTAATAATTGGTTTTGATATTTTTAAAATTCAAGAATGTACGATTGGCTTTGCTGGCATGAACTGTACAATGCCCTGTGAGTTTCCATATTACGGGGAAGATGCGATGGAGAATGTTATTGCAGCAAAAACAATTGTGATGATGTCGAAGGTTGCCAAACATTTACGAAGGGTATTCAACTATATTTCAATGTTGCAAATTTCCATTGGCGACGAATTTGGCTTGTCTCATAAACATAACAAGAGTAGACTGTTTATTATAACGAATCTTACACAATGCAGGAAACGTTAAAAACACTGAATAATATAATATTTGATAAGATGATAAGAACAATATAGAAAACAACTGTAAATTACACCACTACCTTACAATAATTACAAGACAGATATCTAGTATGTGTATGCCTTAATTTTCCTTAACATACAAAACCCAATTTAAATGTTTTGAGTTGCATTTCTTATCGTAAAAATATTTCTGGCTATTGTAATAAAAATTATTCTAGGAGGTACTGAAATCTCCTTGAATCAATAAAATTATATAATTGTAGATCCTTCATTTTCTAACTTTTACTTAAAACGTTCACTAGAAAGAAGAAATTCAGGAGATATCTAATAACAATGATTCGATAAAATTTTCTGTTTCATTTTTTGAATGACACATATAGAAATAACAAGCAGTATTTAAGATCAAAATTCCATAACACATTACAAAATAGAAGCAGAGACAACACATACCACCAAAACATCAGATGTGGGATCAGGTGCCGGGGAGGAGTGGGATTCTTCTGCAGAAGGTAAACCCCACAGCATGTTCCTTGTCATGATCAAGAAATAACACGAAAAACTGTCGTCAATTCAGTGTATAAAGAATGGACTATCAATTTGAAATTTAAATAAAAATGTTAATATAATAATACTTTAAGCCTTGATACTGAATATAACTGCGCAGTCGTGTATTACTGTTTTCACATATGAAGGCATTTTGAAGGAAACATGACACAAAGAGCGAAAAATTCCTAATTGAAGCTTTCCATATCAGAATGTTTCCCTACGAACGCGAAATAACGAGAACGATTAAGTACATCACATCCGTTTTATTTACTTTTTTCATACTTTACTCCCTAACTAACAGTGAGTCAACTTATTAAGCTCACTGTGGACTTGACAAGTATTGCTACCCCTTCATGACATGTGATCTCACTTTTAGTACCCCATTTATACCATTTATATAATAGCATGGTTTAATTTTTAGGTTTTGAGATTCTTCAATTTTCCTTACATTTAATTCATTTCACAAAGAGGCATGTCAATTAAAATGGTTAGTAATCAGTATCTTTTTTATGATTAATACAAAATTTGAAAACAATGAGAAAGATGTTAGCATTTGAAGACAAAATCATTCAAATATATTTGATTTCCGAAAAAACAAAAGGCACTAATGGTAATCTAACAACCAAGCTATATGATTAACGTGATGACTTTAACTTTTCTATCGTCAACTTCCCCTACTTTATGCAGCAATATACATTCATCACCTGCATACGGTGTTTATATATCTAAGTTGATTTAATATGCAAGAGCGTGCTCTACGTATGAACAATTTCTAAAACGAGGTATATTATCGACTAGCAAGTTGATGAAACAAAAATATCAACAGTATTGTTTAAAGTCATCATTTAGCAAGTTCTATGGTCGACACAATGACCTTGTCAGCAAATACAACTTATCATTGAGTCAAACGCTAACTGACATTTTTCATACCTATTGTTAGCCCATTACTTATACACTGAATTGACGACGGATTTTTTCCGTTATTTCCTGATCATGACAAGGAGCCCACGGCTGGAGTGACTGGTCGGCAGGGGATGCTTACTCCTCCATTACACCTGATCCCACCTCTGATTTTCGGGGGTCTGTGTATGCTCTGCTCTTGTTTGTATTGTTTTATGGACTTTGAAATTGAATACTGTTCGTTATATCCACATACTTCTTCCACCGATGGAATATAAAGAATATACAATTATTCTGAGAATACCTTTCATAAAACAGACTT
This sequence comes from Saccostrea cuccullata, assembly GCF_032062105.1. NCBI lineage: Eukaryota > Metazoa > Mollusca > Bivalvia > Ostreida > Ostreidae > Saccostrea > Saccostrea cuccullata. Next base: position 131,952 of record NW_026921197.1, read on the forward strand.
ATCATGTTTAACATCAAGTTCTGAAATGTAAGCATTCGACTTTTTGAATTAAAAAAAATCACTTCCTGTGGAAAATGAACAGTCATTTACCCCAACAATCAAATTCACGGGTTGCCGTACACGGTAGCTCATTCGGTAGAACACTTGCTAAGTGATCGAGAGATAATGAGTTTGGATCTCGGCTGCAACTGACCTAAGTCGAAAAAAAATTGTTAGCAACTGTTCCATCGCCATTCGCTTGGCACTTTGAAGTTAAAGTATCGGGTCCTTCAGATTAGACCTTAAAAACCAAGTCCCCGTGTAAGCAGAAGACCTTGGCACAATAAAGATCCCTAATTTCTTACTGGTTCTGAGTGCCGAATAAAGGTCAAAATTTGAAGCCCTTCATTGGCATACGGTAACGTCCCCATATGAGTGAAAAATTAGACAGGGACCTTAAACAATATACAATCAATCAATCAAATTCACAGGTCTCAACGTTTTAAAGCAGGATCATGTGCTGAAGAAGTGACTGCCTGTCTGCCAAGAACAGAGAGGTAGAAATGGAATAGTAATTGTCTGATCGTCAAATATGCCTATTGATCAAATTTGATGGACAATCTTGATAACCGTCTTATTAAATAAAAGCAACTCCCTGTCCGTTTCTTTCAACCCGTGTCAATCGATAAATATAAACTCGTCAATTTTGGAATTCAGAGTCATATACCTTTGCATGTACATTAGATCTGTTTAAATGTATCCCTCTTTCGAGCTTTCGATATTCTTGCTTTCTTCTATATCAACACTAGAGACAGAGACTTTTTTTATGTATATTCTGGTTCATCGCCGGTTGGTAGTAATGGCACAACATAAAGGGAACGTGATCATTTTCAATTTGAAGAACATTTACACTAGCGTCGGGACATATGGTTTCAACAGTGATGCTATTGTCCATGGAAATATAATCTGTTGGCGTTTGGTTTCGTTTGACCTTTGCGTAAATGTCTTCCTATACGTTGTTTCGTCGTTTTCGTTAGCTTTCCTCCCTCTGACCGGATCGGGCTTTTCGTTGAGTTTGTCAATCTCTGAGGCAGGCAAGGTTTGTTGTAAAGATGGAATCAACATATTCTGTGAAAATGGAAAGTGCGCCATATTCGGAAGTTTTAACACATGCATTTATTTCATTCAGATTATTGAAGCAGGGATCATTAATGTCCATGTTTGCCTCTTCTCTATTTATTTTCAATTTCCTTTTCCTGAATTTTCCGTAAATGAATATAACGACCACGATTGTAACTGGTAGAGTAAGAAGTGTATTCGATATTACGGTTGCAAGAAGTCCGTGGCTCATATGATCAGTTGTTTTTGGTTTTAAATTTGCTTCCCAATGGCGCCGAATAGAGGTAGATCTTGAAGCAGGCCTTGGATGATCCTCTGTGAACACATAGGTTTGGAAGATTGATTTCTCTGGTGCCTCAAAGCTTTTCTTGATATCGCTGATCACGAGTGTTTGCAGCACTCACGACTGTTGGAAATAAAAAAAGAAATATATTTTTCAAAGACAATGCAAAAGATATTTACATTCTTCAATGAATAGAATTAAAGTCCTTTCATATGAATTATATACCATATCCAATTATCCATAGACATGATGACAAAGTTGCTTACACTTGCACTCCATTTGACAATTCCAGCAATACGTTTCGGGAGGACATTTTATTGAACAGTTTGTTCCAAAGAACCCGTCATCACATTCTTTAAACAGAAAAAAACAAAAAAAGAAAAATAAAGTTTTCTCTTTGAAAATGGAACATATAACCGTCACAGCAATTATTAGGTTTTCTATAAAAAAATCAAAAAGAATATTTGGAAAACGGTATCAGAATTTTTAATCAATGGCCAAGTTTCCATTTAAAATACTAATTGCTATAAAAGTATTTTTACTTATTAACATCACTCTAAGAATCCAGCATGCACTTACCCCTCAAAATTATCGTTTGCAGAACCTTTCTTTAATACAAAGTTTAAAGAATATATAACTTAGGGTAGAAATGAACTGAAAGGTCTCATCCTGATTTCCATTGATAGCAACTGTCTATTGCCGACTGGTACTTTTAAGCAAAAAATTAAAAAGAAATTCCTTGTTTTCGTTGAAAAAAGTGGAAACTGAATGTCGAATCTCTAACAAAAAATACTATAGTTAACTATAGTTATAACTTTGACACTTTGAAAACTTTGATTTACTATAGTGATAACTTTGACACTTTGAAAAACTTTGACGAAAACTTTGACACTTTGAAAAACTTTGACGAAAACTTTGACACTTTGAAAAACTTTGACAAAAACTTTGACACTCTGAAAAACTTTGACAAAAACTTTGACACTTTGAAAAACTTTGACAAAAACTTTGACACTTTGAAAAACTTTTGCGAAAACTTTGAATTTTTGAAAAACTTTGGCGAAAACTTTGACACTTTGAAAAACTTTATCGAAAACTTTGACACTTTGAAAAACTTTAGGGAAAACTTTAACACTTTGAAAAACTTTAGCGTTAACTTTGACACTTTGAAAAACTTTGTTGAAAACTTTGACACTTTGAAAAACTTTGGCAAAAACTTTGACACTTTGAAAAACTTTATCGAAAACTATGACACTTTGAAAAACTTTATCAAAAACGTTGATACTTTGAAAAACTTTATCGAAAACTTGGATAATTTAACATTTTAGAAAACTTTATTTAAAAATTTGACATTTTGAAAAACTTTATCGAAAACTTTGACACATTGAAAAACTTTATCGAAAACTTGGATAATTTAACACTTCAAAAAACTTTATCGAAAACTTTGAAACTATGAAAAAGTTTATCAAAAACTTTGACACTTTGAAAAACTTTGGCTAAAACTTTGATACTTTGAAAAACTTTGGCTAAAACTTTGACACTTTGAAAAACTTTATCGAAAACTTTGACACTTTGAAAAACTTTAAGGAAACTTTGACACTTTTAAAAACTTTGGCGAAAACTTTGACACTTTGAAAAACTTTATCGAAAACTTTGACACTTTGAAAAACTCTGGCAAAAACTTTGACACTTTGAAAAACTTTATCGAAAACTTTGACACTTTGAAAAACTTTGGCGAAAACTTTGACACTTTGAAAAACTTTGGCGAAAACTTTGACACTTTGAAAAACTTTAGCGTTAACTTTGACACTTTGAAAAACTTTGGCGAAAACTTTTACACTTTGAAAAACTTTGACAAAAATTTTGACACTTTGATTTACTATAGTTATCTATAGTTAACTATAGTATTTTTTTGTTAGGGATAACATAAAAATGATCAAGTGTGTGTAATGTTAGCAATTTTAATTAAAATATAGGACAGAAGCGACTTGATGTTAATTGGGCATTGCTGTATGTTTCAAGATTGAAAATAGAATCATGGATATGACGTAATGTCAAAGTGGAGGATAAAAAGGACGCAATGTAAATGGTTGCTGCATGTTTTTTTGTCATGATTTCTATATTTTTTTTCTGAATCATATCAATTTGAAGCATGACGTAAACAGAATTCATAATAAAATGTACAGGAACTGTGTTCTTCTAATATCACTATACCAATATTTATCAATGGTATCAATATATGAACAAAATGCCCCATGGCACGATTTTAAGTATTTATACATACTCTTGACTTCAAGATTTTATGTGTAGAAAAAATTAATTTTCAAGTCATCACATTTCAGTCTTTGATAAGTAAATGTTTTTTTTCTTAACTGAACCGGTCATGTACGGGATGGTTACAGATATTAGTCGAGCAAGAAAATTATTTCCCCATTTTATATAACTTTTATAGAGCGCTAAAACAGGGAAGGATGGAGACGTATATCAGTTGATCAGAGAGGACCAGGTAATAATTGTCATCAGGATTAGTCCAGTGCTACGTGGGATGAGAAAACCCTTTTCTTAGCATTCATTATGATTTTATTTTATAACAATGGTCAAATAATAGAAAAAAAAATTTAAAAAAAAGTAATAATATTTATTTTCTTTGATAAAATCAAACGAAAAGCATTTGTATAATAAGATGTCATAATGCATAAATACTGGAAAATTTTCACCACATCCCAATTACAAATAAGGTCACACAACCTTTCTTAAAATAGATAGTTGTAGAATCAAAGGGAGACTTCGAGGTAACGTCAAGTTAAGTATGTCACCTTATAGAAGACTTCCGTTGTTCAATTCGATTAAGTAATTTTACAAGCTGCTGTCTTTGGGTACCTGTAAAGTGCGAAACGAAATAGAAACGAAACTAAATGAACTGAAACGAAACGAAATCTGCCGAAACGAAACTTACCGAAAAAAAAAACGAAATCAAGACGAAATGAAACGAAATCAAAAAACTATCAGAATGTTTATATTGGCTATTTTTACTTCATATGGAATTTATATAGTTCAAGCACCACAGCCAATTGTTTCGCTCCACGCTCCAACATAGGCGTCGGAAGGAAATTGAAAGTGGGGGGGGGGCTTAACCAACAAAAAAGGTAAACACTAGTTTCCTAATATATATGCCTAATGCCTAATATATATCTTTGCAAGAAAGTGGTAATGGTGGCTAATCACCCCCCCCCCCCCCCCCCCCCCGCCGCTTCCTACGCCTATGTCATATTTTTTTTTTATTATCTTAATGAATAATTTGCCTACTTAAAAATGACATCGTTTGCTTCTGGAAACTTTTTACTTGTCAGTTTAATCATTTTAGACGTTTCTGGTCGAGCTTCTTTATTGCAAACAACTCATTTCTTCCTCCAAAATTACCTCGATAAAAATAGGACCGTATGTACGTTGAAAGGATACACAAGAATCCGGTTGGAGTATAATCATGTATAATCTGATTGAATAATAAAACCAGACACCTTGGAATGGAATATTAAATACTCTAAGTCTCTAGTTTATCCTATGTTTTAAGACATTCGCAATACAACAGTACAGTGACTTTATTTCGACCCGTACATAAACGAGCCTTTACATGTAACACATCAATTCTGATAGATATGTTGTATCTAGATAAATAAAGACTGAAAATAAGAGTAAGATATAAAAATTAGAAAATAATGCACATACTGAAACTATACATACATAGTACTTTTGTGCATATTTGCAGCTGGCAAACATATACATACATCATTAGACTGAGAAGGGAGCATAATTTATCGGTAATTAAATTTAAGTTAACAACTGCTTGAAGTATATAAATTTTATATGAATTAAAAATAAAAGTCCACATGCAGTTACACATCTATAATTAAATATATTTATCTTGATTTAAGAAAAAAAAACAATTTGATAGTTTTGTTTCGTTTCGTTTCTGCAGGTTTCGTTTTGATTTTGTTACGTTTCGTCTTGATTTCGTTACGTTTCGGTAGGTTTCGTTTCGTTTTGGTAGATTATGTTCCCCAAACGAAGTTGGGGAACATAATTTTGCGTCGAGATCAACGCAATATGTAATAACGCAAAATGTAATATCATGATATTTGGATTATTACATTTTGCGTTGTTACATTTTGCGTCGAGATTAAGCAAACAGCAAGAACGAAAAATGTAATAACACACTCTTTGATCAGCCAGATTGAGTTACAATTTTTAATAGAGTAGTAGCCGATGAAGAGGAAATTAAACAAAAGGAAAAAACAGATATATGCAATTTCCTACAATTAATGAATTTCATAATATATTGATATAAAAAGGTACATGTGTTTAAAATCAGTTTAATTAATGTTTCAAATTATAGCTGTTGCAAATAAGAAACGGGCGTGAGTAACAGTGTACTTTTGCTTTTTTAAAATAGAAAATGCAATGAATCTAAAAGAAAACCTATTTATTTGTACTGGCAGTGTAAATATATATCTGAAAGGTTTATTGACAATTGTGATACCATACTGATCTATGCAAATCACCTGCATTGCAGACAAGCAAAAACACCCCCCTCTTTCTATCCAATAATAAAATGGACTGTTTCTGCATGTCCATAGTAATACAATGATAAATATGCTAAGTAAACACTCCACCCTATCCCTGCCCTTCCTCGCTTGATACACACATACACTTCTTTGTTAACCAATGTACACATGCCATGCAAACAAGAGATAATAATGAACCTATCGTCAATTCTTTGGTAATTAGATAAATTGTGTTATTGGTTAGAAATTTAATAAGACTATCAAAAATATGCCAATTCAGTTAAATTAAAGCTTTATAATTTAGCACAGTGTATTCAATATTACTAAAGTCAGAGTCAGAAGAACGATACATTTTGATGTATTTATGTCCGTAAAAGCCCTAGCGTTGTTTTCATTGTTTTAGTTCAAAATATTTTGTACAGCGTTTTTCCCATGTTGGTTATATGTATATTTTGAATCAATTTTATGATCTTTTTAGTTGAACGCAATAAAAAAAATTGTATTTTGTTTTATTACATATTGTTGTATTACATTTTGCGTTGTCTTCAGTGCAAAAATAAAATAACGCAAAATGTAACAGCAAAAAAGCAAATTATTACATTTTGCGTTGATCTCGATGCAAAATGTAATAACGCTAAATGTAATAATCTAAAAATCGTGTTATTACATTTGGCGTTATTACATTTTGCGTTGATCTCGACGCAAAATGTAATAAAGCAAAATGTAATAATCCATGTTTATTACATTTCGCGTTGTTATTACATTTCGCGTTGTAACAATGCGTAAAAATTCCGGCTGTCTCAAAAGAAACGATGAAAATAACGCTTAAAGACAGGTAAAATTAAAGAAAGCAATTAATTTCAGTTTGAGCAACAGAAGGTCATTTCTGCAAAGAACTTAAACGCTTTTTAATAGATACAGCATTAATTTTTCGAATCTAATTATCTGATGCGGAAACATTTGTAAAGAGTTTAAAGATATGTATGCCGTGTTAAACATTTTTTTTTGCACTGAGCTGAAACCGAACAAAAATTTATGGAGTATGATAAGCTACCAAAAATGAAACAAATTTTATTCGGTATTAACAAAGTACTAGTCAGGATAAGAACATGATATTCTCATGCATATTTATAAAGGACTGACGTTTATACTGGATCTGCGCATGTGCGCGGGAAAAGCATCGCGAGAATCATCAGGTCGAGGAAAATGTTTTTTGTGACGTCTGTTCAGTGAGGGACACAAATAGACCAATCAGCTCAAAGAGTTGCATTTAATGCATTTATGGGTTACTACATAAAATACTACACGAGTACATGTGTTTTTCAAAAAGGCTAGTTTTTTTAATCGCTCTCAGAAAGACTTGATGCATTATGTACATTATCATCTACTAATCCCATGCTCATATTTGCATACAAATGATTAATAATGATGAAAATTAAAGTTTTCCCCATTCCATTGTACAGGTCCGTTTGTTTAGAGTCTCCCCGTGCTGTACTGCTAGTGGACATTTTCGGTTGGGTAAACATTTCAGTATGGAGCGCATTATGCGCAAAAGATATTTTATGTCAAATACAATGTATAGAAAGTAATTTAAACTACTATGTTTACACCCTTAATGGGATATCGTCAATTATCCCTTTTAGTTTTTTAATATGAACTACATAACATATGTAGATGAAACTTATATACCATACATCTTGCCTTATTAGAAATATAATTGGGCTAATAAAATAAAATTGGTCAAGGAATTCCAGGCCTCTAAAAACTATTCCAGTTTGAGGGCACAACCAAGCATTTCGATGAACACCATTAAGAAAAATTAATTCAGGTAGGTAGCATCGTTTTTTTTTTAAAGTGGGTGGGGGGATAGAACAGTTAGAATAAAATAATTAACTAGCTCGAAAAATTTGACAAGTACGGGGGTTGTCCCGTAAAATCGTGGACAAGATGTCTAGTGTGAAAAATAAACATTAATGCGTTATGAAATTTACACTATTATTTAGTACATATTTTAGTAATATACATAGCAAACTTCAGATAAATATATGCATAAATAAACAGATTATGAGATTTTATGCCATGTATTGTATCACCTTACGGCGCATGGATTATAACGTCAAAGTGTCTAAATCAGCGTCATGTTTTATCTTTGCTGAAAATGAAGTTGGATGAGTCCGACTTAAATTTAGGAATTTCATTGATACACATTCTTTAGTCTTCATAAACAGTCGAAGAACCAATATTGGCACCATCATGCGATCTCCTGAAGATTTATTAGTAAGCTACGGACAATATTCTTACGATCATTCAACTAATAGAAAATCTCATATCGGCAGTCTACTGTGACAGCGTCTTTTCCTATAACAATAGAAGTTTGTCCCTATGCTTTGTACTCCCCAGGGTCTCGATCAAAAAAGACTTCGCTAAGAAAATCCCATTTTATTTGTATACTTAAGATACGGTGATATCTTTATAATCTTTTTTCTTCTATGGTCATTTCAAGTCTCTTAAGGTGTCATTACAACATCGAAATAAAACTGAACTGCTCACTGGTGCGCCGTAACGTCATAAAATGTCGCCATTTTTCGTTTGTTGTGTTTTCGAATGCTCGAGAAACTGCCAAAAATTAACTAAATGCCTTGAAATTTTTACAAAGACTACAATTTGATTGTGGAATTGAATTAGGATAATTTTAATCCAAATCATATGTATTTAAAACTTTTATTTTGAATTCAAATTTGTGTATTCTTTAATAAAACCTTGGTTTTTTGACCATGCGCCGTAGGACAATGCCCCGTGCTCATTCAAGCATTATAAAATCTTTATTTTTGCCTATATTTTATTAAAAAAATATCATGCACTCAAATATAATAAATAAACATTTACTGAAATTTTCAGCTTAGTGCGCCCATTACTTTTCAAAAAAACGTTTTGTACACGATTTTATGGGACAACCCACGTAAAATAGGTTCCAATATCTTTCACTACTAAATTTTACTCATTTACTACAATTTACTGCCAAACTCCAAACTTCACTTTCGAATTAGCCCGAGCCAATGCCGATAACCTACTTGCAAGATTTTTTATATTTTTTTCAAGGGGTCAGAAATACTGTGGTTCATATGTAAAGAATATAATTATATTATTTAGTTGTATTCTGGTTTTGGCATTCGGTATATTGTGCAGATTTATACATGATAATCTGTGGAAAACTTTTTGTTGTTTTGAACCATTAAGAAATGCAGAATCGAATGTATCTAATAACCTTTTTAATTGATCAAATTATATCATTTTTTATTGGTTATTTCATTTTGGCGCAACATGGTTTCCACACTTCTTTATCCATAGTCGCTGACAGCTATAGAAGTTCACTCAACCGAAAATGTCCATTGAAAGACAATTGCACGTGATTATTCCTCGGTACAAAAAGCAACCAACTCTGAGGTGCTCTCAAAATTGGCAATCCCTAACTCACGTGTTTGTAGTAAAAACGTAGTAGACCATCATGCTTTTCGGTTCATTGACGAGATTGGACCATTGATTGCTGTAAACATGCGAGACAACGTGATCATGAATATTTCAATAACAGGCGGTTTTTTTATCCGACACGGAGAGAAAATAACTTTTACCAAATAATATTTCATAACTTTTAAAAGTGATGGAGTGGAATTGTCTGATTTGCAGAAAGTATATAACTTATATAACTTGATGAGACACCACATATATTTATTACTTTTAAAATAAAACACTAATACGGCATATATAGCTTTAATTATATTTTGTACAATTATCTTAAAACTAGAGGTACTGTGAGCGATGAGCTCACTATATGATACCCCCTGCCTCCATATAGATATAATGGCAAAGTCTATATTTTGCTGTGGCCGGGAAACCCAAAATATGTGTCGGATCAAAAAGTAAAATAGGAGGTAAACAATAGAAATATGTAATAAAAATTCTCTGAAAGTTTCATCAAATTTCATTCAGTGGTATATGTATGAGAGTTATTTTTTTCGTATTTTTTTAATGAAATTGGGAAGTGTTTTTCATTAATTCTCCACAGGGAGAAATAGAAATCATTTCTTATTTATGCACATATAAGATAATTTTTAGAGAATTAAAAGTGTCTATTACTGTAATTGATATACAAAAACATGTTGCATGTTAACTATACTTCTATTTAAAATTGTGTATAAAATATGTAAGTTTGCTAAAGTATAAAGTGATTAACAACCGGTATCTTATGTCCATAGTACAGTGGAGCCTCATTTATACGGACACTTTGGTTCCCAGTCAAATTTTCCGGATATGTGAACCATCCGGATATATGAATCGCCAGTTAAACAAGACAAAACAACTTTTAAAAATTCTGTTCCAATAAATAATCGTCCGGATACTGAAGCATCCGGGTATCTGTTGTCCGGATATCTGAATGTCCACTGTATTTGTTTCTTTTTGTCTATCTGGTATAAAATTGTCTCTGGTTAAACAATGAAATGAACTGTCTTATTTTAAGGTACGGAAGTTGTTTACATAATGAACTTCAATAACGGTGTATCCATTAAATTCGCATGGGTAATAAGGAAACATTCAGAATATTTTTTAATATGAAATGAAAAAAATGACTCTGCTTGAACCGTAGACAAAAACCATGATTGTGGTTGTTCTCTTTAGATCTGCTTCGTAAAAACAATTATGTAAATTTGCATGTAGTTAAGGATATAATGGAAGTTTTCAACCCCAAAAATCGCTCTAAATTTTGCTGTCAAGCAATGTTGACTATTGTTAGGCAGGATCGTTTAGTTTCATAACTCAGAAAGTAATAGTAAAAAATAATAAAAATGTTCAAATTGGATTCTGAAATAAAATTAAAAAAAATGAAAGGTAAAAGGTAAAAAGTAACCTATGGTAAAAATATTTTCAAAAAGTTCTTTAAAAAAAACAGTTTGTCCTTTTGCGATTCCCTACAAGAAGAGTCGTGAAATAATGAACAGAAAGGAAGAGAAAAAGTCGCTTTTGAATAGTTCACTAGCAAATAAAAGGCCGAAGGTGACGATAATTGAACCACCCAAACAATGTACAAGCACAGGTTCCTTTAGTTTTAAAGCAGGGACAGTTGCTAGAGATGAGACATTTGTTGACTGACCTCATGGAGGGATTTAGAAAATCATAAGAGACTACATTCAAAATTTGCTTTTTTCGAATCCATAAAGAAAAACTACGATGCTAATCTTATTCATTTTATTATCTGTATAAAGATTTTTTAACAGAACTTTTGAATCATTTTTTCTCTTTCTCTCCTCCTGTGTCAAGCGATAAAACATGGTCATTTGGTTTGAATTCACAGCCATATTCTTTTACATTAGATCTGTATAAATGTTGCATTCTCTGTCAGTATTCTTCCTTTCTTCAACATCAATACTGGGGATGGAAATTGAGCTTTTCGGGGATTTTATGTGTATCCCTGATTCATCGGCAGTGGGCAGTAAGGGCACAATATAAAGGGACTCATCTACCGATTGAAGGTCACTTATCGTAGTGTTGGTATCCATGGTTTCAACAGTGATGCTACTATCCATGCATATATATAATCCGCCGGAGTTTGCTTTCTTTTGACTTCGGCATATATGTCATTATTATGTATTGTTTCGTCTTTTCTTTAGCTTTTTTCTCTTTAACCGGAACATAGCTGTTTTCTCGGGCTTTTTTTTTTTTTAGCTGAACCACCTCCGTTGCATGCAAGGTTTGTTCCAGAAATGGCATCTACCTCTTCTGTGCAAATGGAAAGTGAATCATATTCGGAAGTTTTAACACATGTGTTTATTTCATTCAAATCATTGTAGCACGGATCATCATTTTCCAAATTTGTCTCTTTTTCTTTTTTTCATTTTCCGTTTCTTCTTCTTGAATTTTCTGCAAATGATTATTATGACGACGATTGTCACTGGTAGAGTAAAAAGCGTATTCAAAATTACGATTGCGAGTCCATGGCTCATATGTTCAGGATTAGAGGTTTTGGGATTTAAATTTGATTTCAAATTTGCTTCACAATGGAGCCCATTAGAGGTAGATCTTGATGCAGGACTTGAATTATCCGTATTAAAAACTGAGGTTTTAAACGTTGATTTTTCTGAGGCATAAGCGCTTTTCTCGATCTTGCTGCCTGCACGAGTATTTAAACCATTTACCAAATCTGTTGAAAATAGAATAGGAAAACATCTCATATATTTGTACAGACCATGTCACAGAACGTTATTTCAATCAGTTATTAAAACCATAGTCATTTCATATACATTTGTAAACTATATACCGCATCCATACACATGATGACTGGAATGATTGCACTCGCACGTCATTTGACAATTCCAGCCATACAATCCGATAGGGCATATTATTGAACAGTTTTGTCCATAGAATCCCTCATCACATTCTACAAAAAGCCACCAAAACAAAACAAATAATACAGGCAAATATTTTATTCCACTTTTTGTATACATATTTGTTCCAAAATACGATCAAAAAGTTATCTTTTAGTTCGATTAAAATTGTTTTCACTGTCGGATCTAAAAAAAATATGTCTTAAGTGCATATATATACTTTTACAGATTTTTGTTGGAAAATCGAACATGTAACCATCACAGCAATTATAAGGTTTTCTGAAAATAGAAATCAAAGAGAATGATTAAAAAATGGTATAAGCATATATCAATTAGTGACCTAGTTTCCATCTAAATTAATTGTTATGAAAATATTGTTTTTTACTTAATGATAACAATCGAAAAATCTTGCATTTACTTACCCCTAACAAGTATTGCTTGCAGAAACTCCCTTTAACACCAAATTTAAAGAACATATAACAATAGGTAGAAATAGACTGACAAGTCTCATCCTGAGCTACATTTACAACAATTGTCTATTGTTGACTGGTACTTTCAAACAAAAGTTTTAAAAAATTCCTTGTTTTCGCTGGAAAACGTGGAAACTCAATGTCGAATAACCTGAAATGATCAAGTGTATGAATTTTTAGCCATTTAATTAAAATATCGGACGTAGGCGCCTTGATGTAAATTAGGCATTGCTGTATGTTTCCAGTTTGTAATTAGAATCAGAAACACGGCGTGTATTAGTGCGTCGGCCCGAAATTGTGCAATGTATTTGGGTACTGCATGGTACTCTGTCATGATTTCTATATTATTTTTTTTTCTGATTAAAAATCAATTTAAAGCCTGACGTAAACAGAATTTATAATAACATGTATAAAACCGTATTCTTCTAATATCAATATATCAATAAATATCAATAATATCAATGAAAGTATCTCATGGCACGATTTAAAGTATTGAAACATACGCTTTACTTTACGATAATATGTATAACAAAGATGTCTTTTGAAGTCATCACTTTTCAGCCTTTGATAAGTTAGTGTAAGTTTTTTTTTTTTTTTTTTTTTTTTTTTGAATAGGAACTGAACATGTACGGGATGGTCACAGATTTTAGTCAAGAAAAGTATTTATACCATATTTTAATACTTTTATATAGCATTTAAAGTGGTAACGGTGATTAGGTATATGGTTTTCTGAATACAGAGAACCAAATAATAATTGACATCAGGGTGAGTCTAGAGTTAAGTTTGATGAGTAAACCATTTTCTTGGCATTCATTATGATCGTAGAAGCATTTTTATAACAATGACCAAATTAAACAAGAGGCCCAAGGGCCTTGAATCGCTCTTCTGATAAATTGTACAATCTATCACTTCTATTAGAAGCCTCCAACTCTATTAGTATCATAAAACCTAAAATGTCTCAACTTACAAAGTTTGATAATATTTAGCCAGTTAAGACTGAAGATATTATAATATAATTATAAAATACCATAAGTAGGTATCAGTGACCTACCTTTTGATTGAAATTTTATGAGGACTCAAGAAACATAAAATGACAAAGACTGATGATTCTAATTAAATAAGTACTTGAGATATTCAAAAGTAGGTCACCATGACCTACTTTTTGGACAACATTCTCTGAAAATCCAAGATGCATCATCTGACAAAGTTTGACGATTCTAAGCCAATTAGTTCCAGAGATAATTAAATATAGCCATCAAATGTCAAAAGTAGGTCATGGTGACCTACTTTTTGGTCGACGTTATCCAAAAACCCAAGATGCCTAAGCTGACAAAATTTGATGATTCTAAGCTAATAAGTACCTGAGATATTCAAAAGTAGGTCGCCGTGACCTTCTTCTTGTTGGACATTCAATGAAACCCAAAGATGCCTCAACTGACAAAGTTTGATGATTCCGAGCCAATAAGAACCAGATATAAATAAATATAGCCATAAAATGCCAAAAGTTGGTCAAAGTGACCTACTTTTTGGTCGACGTTCTCCAATAACCCAAGGTGCCTAAACTGACAAAGTTTGATGATTCTAAGCTACATGTAATACGTACCTGATATATTCAAAAGTAGGTCAACGTGACCTACTTTTTTGTCGACATTCTCCGAAAACCCAAGAAGCCTCAACTCACAAAGTTTGATGATTCTTAGCCAATAAGTGCCTAAGATACTTAAATATAGCTATGAAATGTCAAAAGTAGGTCACAGTGACGTACTTTTTGGTCGACAATATCCGAAAACCCAAGATGCATCAACTGACAAAGTTTGATGATTTAAGTTCGATAAGTACCAGAGATACTTCATTATAGCCACAAATTGTCAAAAATAGGTCACCATGACCTACTTTTTGGTCATCACTCTCCGAAAATCCAATGTGCATCAACTCACAAAGTTTGATGATTCTAAGCCAAGAAAAAACCGGAGATGCTTAAATAAAGCCATAAAATGTCAAAAGTAGGTCACAGTGACCTACTTTTTGATCGTCACTGTCTGAAAACCAAATATGCATGGTCTCACAAAGTATGATGATTCTAAGCCAATAAATACCTAAGATACTTAAATATAGCCATAAAATGTCAAAAGTAGGTCATCGTGACATACATTTTGGTCGACATTTTTCAAAGACCCAAGAAGCATCTACTGACCAAGTTTGATGATTGTAGGTCTGAAGGTAATCAAAATATGCGTTTTAAACAATTTGAAAACAAATGTCGGCAAAATTCAAAAAGTACGTCACAGTGACCTACTTTCATAAATATGTTTTAAGGTCCCAAGATGCATCAAAGTACAATATTTGATGATTCTAAACCTCCCAGTGTCTGAAATAATGGGATTTAATGTTTTTTAAAAGATAAGTCATTAAGTTCAAAAAGTACATCATGGTGACCTACTTTTGAGTTGACATTGTTTGAGGAGCAAAGATGCATCAACTGACAAAGTTTGATGATCATAGGCCTTAAAGTGTCCAAAATATGCCTTCAAATCAATCTGAAAACAAATCCTCGCAAAATTAAAAAAGTAGGTCATCGTGACCTACTTTGGAGTTAACATGATGCGAAGTCTTAAGATGCATCAACTTACAAGATTTGATGATCCTAGTCCCTATAGTAAGCAAAACAAACATGTTTTTATTCATTGTAAATTTATGTCAACTTTGAAGTGACCTTGAGACCACGTCCTTTGCCCCAGGGTAATTCCCAGTACAAATTTTAATCTTCGGCATATTCTGATCCTTGTATGTAAGTTTGGTGAAAATCTGCCTGGTGGAAGAAGATTCTTTAGCAACCAGTACTTTTGGTTTTGTTTTCCTGATTATCTCCCCTTTTTAAGGGTCCCAACCCTTATTTTAGTAAAAATGGTAGCCCTTCGGCAAAGGATACCCTGTGACAATTTGGTACTGATCGGCCAAGGGGTTCTTGAGTTATGGCCCATATTCTAAAAAAGTTTACGCACACCGCACGAATGGCCATAGCATTAGGTCTTTGAGCCTTTCGCTCAGAAGAGCTAAAAAATGTGATAAGATTTTTTTTTCTTTAAAACTGTATGAAAAAACCATCATTACAATGAAGTAGCAATTCCTACCTACGAAATGTATGTTAATACCTGAATATCATGCTCATTTTTGATAGAGTTTGTTTTATAATATTTTATACTGAAAAGAAAAGAAGAATTTTTTTCTGTTTCCTGTTTTGTACAGTGGTCAGGGATTTATCTTCTCTTCTTTAATTTCAAAATGAAATATGCTTGTTATTTTCACTAAATGAAATTGAGCATCTCAACGGGATTAGATTATTGCCCCAATTTTAACATTATTATAAAATATTTCCTTCTGAAAAGAGTAATTTTCAACATTTCTTCAAACTGATGGATTATTTTTGTGAAAATAAAAAGTCCTTTACCCCTTTCTTTTAATCAATGACAGCTGATGCAAGCAAAAATCGATGCCTGGATTGGTATATACAGTACCGACCGGACACAAGCTAACACCAGAGCGAACCCGGAGCGGACCCCGGGTTCGCTTCCCGGGTTCGCTCGGGGTCCGCTTCGGGTTCGCTTTCAGAAATCTTGGGACCGCTCCGGATGCGCTTTGGGTTCGCTGCGGGTTCGCTCCGCGTTCGCTCGGGGTCAGCTCTGGGTCCGCTAGAGCGAACCCGGCGTTCGCTTCCTGGGACCGCTTTACGCACTGATGCGTGAAGCGGACCCCGCTTTAATCTCACCGCCAGTAAGCCCCGCCCCTTGTATATTTCAATACAGTAATGGTATTGTGGAACGATCATTGTTGTTTATGCGACGATGCGGACATGTACACTGTTCATGTAAACAGGGATATAATGGAGAACATTGATAAATTTTCTAAAATTCAACTGTACATTCGACGTAGATTTACATGTACATGAATAATTGATTTCCGTGTTTTCTCGATCCCGAGAAATTCAAACTAATTTAAAAGCGGGTTTAAGGCATTTTTTTTTTCTTAAGTTCTAACGAGAAAACAAAAAGGAAGAGGAAGAAAAGAGTGTTGAATTGATTTTCAGTGTATCGAATGGTGTACAAGTGAAACTGACGAAAGAAATCTAAACTAAAAAAGAAAATAAATATATAAATATAAAATACAACCCGGAGAATTAAAATAAATAAATATTAAATAATATTTTAATTATCATAATAGATTACACAGCACAATCACACGTTCTGCTTGTATGTACAGTCTTTGGATTTATCACGAATTAAATCAACACGTTCGATCTTATATCCTAATCGACAGATCAATATGCTATTTTGATTGGTTGATACGCTGATTAGTTAATCGCTAATCCTGATTGACAGCTCTGTAAAGAAATAGCGAACCCGCGTTCGCTCTCTGGGACCGCTAATGAATTTGGGGTTCGCTCCCTGGGTCCGCTTCGGGTTCGCTCGGGGTGAGCCCTAGCGGACCCCGAGCGAACCGGAGCGGACCCTGTGAGCGAACCCGGGGTCCGCTCCGGGTTCGCTATCTGTTAGGTTGTGTTCGGTCGGTATATATATATATATATATATATATATATATATATATATATATATATATATATATATATATATATATATATATATATATATATATATATATATATATATAATATGACTCAGGTTGTTATTATCATTTTTTGTTTGACAAAAATGTGTTTCTGTCATCTGTTCTGAAATGCTGACCTTTATATACAGTGTTTTGTGAAGCAAGACACAGTTTTATTTTGTATACAAATCGATATAAAAACTTATAAAACATATTATAAACGGATGAAGTAATTATGTGTGTAAAATTTATGGTAATTTTTGTTGCATGACTTCACAAAATTTGTAAGATAAAGTAAACTTCATAGTGTTTTTCAACTTCCAAGTTTTCATCAAGCATTTTTTTTATCATTCAAAGAAGTGAAATCAATTATTTTTTATGACATATTTATATCCTTCCTTATTTCCATTCATGAAATATATATGATCTGAACTGGCATACATAAACAGTTATTTACAATAAGGAAATTTATTCAATTCTTTTAAAGAGACATCTGCTGATTCCATATTACATGTATGTTAGATATCCTTGTACTTGTGTAAATAATATGTATCATTTAATTATATTATTTTATATCAGTCAGAGTTGCATAGGAGATGGTCCATGTCCTGGGTAAGTGTGCCTGTATAAAATTAAACGTTAGTTTATTATTAATGCTGTAGCAGGAGGAAATTTTAACTTCCAGATATGTACTTAGATTTACACCATTGCGAGTGAAAAGCCTCGGATGGTTCTTTCATTCTATTTTTGATTTACAACACTAGATTTCTTTGCAGGACCAAATTGCGCTACACTGTACCATTAATAGAATTCGTGCATTCGTGTACATGAAATATATGGAGATAACGAACTGTACTAAAGATTAAAAGCCCGTAAAACTACGTAAAATCATTTCGTATGTTTTATGGTCGATACAATGACTTTGTCAGCAGTTCATCATTGGGTCAAGTACTGACTGACGTCTTTCAAACTAATTGTTAGTCCATTATTTATACACTGAATTGACGATGGATATATCTGTTATTTCCCAGACATGACAAGGAGTATACGGCGAGTGTGACCGGTCGGCAGGGAATGCTCACTTTTCCACAGCACCTTATCCAACCTCTGATGTATTGTTTTATGGACTTTGGTATCGAATACCGTTCGTTATCACCATATCCTTCATAAAGAGCAAGAGAAGAGCAAGCTCGGTCCTCCAAAACTTCAGAGATGGATAGGATGCCATGGATGAGCGGCCATTCCCTTTTATCAGAAAATACTTGTAAAACCTACAAGTATTCACATTTGGTTATAATTGATTAATAATATATATTTCCATAACTAATTTCTTTTCTCTTTGATAACTGTGTGAAAGTGGGGGGAGTTTATTTCTTGATATTTCTGCCGGAATGTAAATTAGTCAGGTCGATAGGTCAGCAGCTTAGGAAGCCTAATAAGCATGCAAATCTCGTGAGCTTCTGTCTCTGTGTCTGGCGCTAAGGAGGCCAAATATGCATGTAAATCTCGTGCGGCTGTCTTTATGTTTGACGTCAGTGTGCAGGACGTTTGAAATTGGCATGGAAGTCCTCGTGTAACTTAAATCTATCAGTCTACATTTTTAATGTCTAAGTCTACAATTTTATTTCACAATGAAATGGAAATATAAGGAATCACTGTCTAGTTAGGAAAGTATGCCAAAAACATCAACAATAGTGGGAAACATGGGATAATGAAAACATATTATCCCATGTTTCCCACTGTTGTCGATGTACTGGCATACTCTCCAAACTAGACGGTGATTCCTTAAGTAAACACCTCATATTATATACAGAATAAGCGCTCGTTCCTTGTCAGGACTGCAAAAAAAAATAAGAATTTTGGATAATCATTTACAAGTGTATTTATTTCTTTCATTATTTTTTTAGACTAAAATCTATTTGGTATACAAATTTAATTCTTCTGTAATCACCAGTATAAATATGCATTTTTAAGATGATTTTTAGTATATACCTATGAATATCTTCTGACGGTATATATACGTCTCTCCTGTATCCGTTATACGAAAGGGTTACTATCTCTCAATCTCAACTCGCGCACACGTCGAATCGATGGAACTGTTATCAAACACTTACACTGTTGGCGAATCAAAAACATCTTTAATTTTATTTTAGTTTTCTTTACATTACATGAGAGTTATTTCGAAAATCATTTGTAATAATAAGAGTAAGAATAACTTATAATATACACCATCTTTACTTCCAAACTTATATTCAAGATTTTTCAAAGGGTGCTGCCCCGATTCAAGATGGGATCAGAACAAAGAGAGCTGCATAGGTAAGTTTCATAAATAAAATTAAATAAATTAATTACATAATTTTTAGTTCAATATATTATAACGTGTCAAACAATTTAGACACCTCTGATATTAGTTTCATTCCAAAAAAGTGATATAGAATTTACATAAATAATTGATTGTGATATTTTTAAAATTTAAGAATGTCCGAGTGGCTTTGCTGGCATGAACTGTACAATGCCTTGTGAGTTTCCATATTACGGGAAGATATGCGAGGGAAAATGTAATTGCAGCAAAAACAACTGTGATGTTGTCGAAGGTTGCCCAACATTTACGAATGGTATTCAACTATGTTTCAATGTTGCAAATTTCCATTTGCAACGAATTTGACATGCCTCCCAAACATACAAAGAGTAAATTCTGTATTATAACGAATCTTACACAATGCAGGAAACGTTAAAAACACTGAATAAAGTTATATTTGATAAGAACAATATGGAAAACAACTGTTAATCATACCACTACCTGTGCAATATAAAATGCATTCCTTTGTGATTTTACATTAACAGATTTCTTTGCATCATATATATCACAGTGTTATGTAAAGTCAGTGTGATTTACACATTATAACATTCAAACACATCTCATGAAAACTCTTTTCTGAATATCTATACTTGGACACTATCAATCAACGACAAACACTCTAATTAAGTAATTTGATCTCAGTCGCCGAATTGTGACGCTAAAATTAATGAATACGGCATTCTATTGCCGGAAAGCACGATTGTCAGGTGACTTTTTTGGTAAATAAGATTTTATTTAACAAGTGATTATTATTATGAGGTATAGTTAGGGAATAACTTTCTTCTAATTTGGTATTTGCGGCCATTAATGCTGACTTAGCGGTTGCAAACTTAGTTTTACCGCCGACACGTAAGCGTAGCCTGTAAAACGGATATTATAGACCGATTAATCAGCATTAATGGTCGCAAATACCAAATTATTTCCAATCATTTCCATTCTTATGCAGTTTATGCATATACTTTTATGTTTACGTTTTCTTTTCTCGAGTTTTGTTACATGAAATACGTCATGTAGCATTGTGTTTTTGTGTCGCTCTATTTTGACGTCACGATTAAAAAGACTTTCTTTCTCGTTCATGCTCGTGTTACTGCTTCAAACATCAGTGCACTAGCCAATTAAAACGTGGTTTACAAAACAATTACATTAGAATAATATTTTAAGCCTTGTTACTGAATACATATACAGCCGTGTAGTATTGTTTTCATATATGAAGGCATTATGTGGCAAGTATGACATAAAGAGCCAACAAATTCCTAGAAGAACCTTCATATCAGTACTCATATTTCCCTTTCTAAGGAAGACATTCTTCCTAGTCATATGTCAGACTTAAATATATTTTAATATTCCAAAGAGTCAAAATGAATTTGAACTACCCTATATATATATATATATATATATATATATATATATATATATATATATATATATATATATATATATATATATATATACAGTACCGACCGGACACAACCTAACAGAAAGCGACCCCGGAGCGGACCCCGGGTTCTCTCTGGGTCCGCTCCGGGTTCGCTCGGGGTCCGCTAGGGCTGACCCCGAGCGAACCCCGAGCGGACCCGAAGCGAACCCGTAGCGGACCCCGAGCGAACCCGAAGCGGACCCAGAGAGCGAACCCCAAATTCAGTAGCGGTCCCAGAGAGCGAAAGCGGGTTCGGTATTTCTTTACAGAGCTGTCAATCGGGATTAGCGATTAACCAATCAGCGCATCAACCAATCAAAATAGCATATTGATCTGTAGATTGGGATTTAAGATCGAACGTGTTGATTTAATTCGACATATTCCAAGCACTGTACATAAAAGTAAAACGTGTGAATGTGCTATGTTAATCTATTGTGATAATTAAAATATTATTTAATAATTATTTATTTTAATTATCCTGGGTGTATTTTATATTTCTATAATATTTAATTTCTTTTTTATTAAAGCAATTAATTAGATAAATTGGGTAAATACATCAGTCAATGCATAAAAATGGAAATCAATTGATATTACACTTTTTACTGACAAAAAGCGGAGAAAAAGAAATATAGTTGATCTTCGACAATTATTGTAAAATTTCATCACCTAAAGTTGAATTGGAAATTTATATAAACAGTATTAAATAAAGAAAGAAATCCAAACTGCTATAAAGTACATTTGGTTTATCGGGGTATACTCAGGTGATGTGCGATTTACATAATTGAACGAATTAATTACGCTAATTTATCACGACATTTAGTAAATCGTACATTGTTTCATTCTCTCAAAATGCGTAACTATACTTGACAAAGAATAATCAGAGAAATATAATATAGAAGGGATATTTTAACATGAATTATAATCTTTTATAAATTTTGAAATGTTTTAGGACTAATTATTGGGAAAAATAATTAATAAAGGCGTTAGCAATGCATAGTTATGTGGGTTGTTCGAAAGACGGTAACGCAAACTAACTGTAGAGTTACACTAAGTTGAAAGAATAAATAAATCTTGTTAAGTATCATCAGGAATTGTGTCTAATTCACGTTCATTCTGGTGAAGTCATTCAGTTTGTTAATACCTTTTGGGCGGAATGACTTCAATCTGTGCATCCAGAAGGAAGATTTTTATATACACGCATTTTTTCATGCCCAAGAAGACTAAGAAGATCAATAATTTTGATGTAAATTTTGAATAAATTAATGTAACACGTAAATTGAGAAATCAGAAATAAAATAATTAAATAATTAGAATTTTTTAAAGACAATGTGTGTGTGAAATAGGGGGCATATGCAGACTGTATTAATATATTCTTATCGGGTCGGGAGAACAATTATTATTTGCCTTTTTCTTTATTCTGATAAAAATCATTCCCGCTCCAAATTTTGACCTTGGAGAAGCTCTAATATACAGTGTAATTTTCTTTTTAGAAAATGTCCGGTAAATATTTATTACGAACTTTTAATGTGCAAGTACTATAAATGAAATCTAAATATATCAGATGTACAAAAGGTTACATGTAATTTATAGATGCGATATCATAATTCACGTGTTTAGTAAACATTCAAACTATGATTTAGCAAATAGTAAGGAATTACAAATGTATTTTTAAACTATATAAAGCATGGATTTAAAAGGTATTCAGTTTAAATTTCTTTCATCTGTTTCACTTGTACACCATTCGATACACTGAAAATCAATTCAACACTCCTTTCTTCCTCTCTTTTTTTTCTCGTTATAACTTAAGAAAAATAAATGCCTTATAACCCGCTGTTAAATCAGTTTGAATTTCTCGGGATAGAGAAATCAAGGAGATCAACTATTCATGTACATGTAAATCTACGTCTAATAAACAGTTTAATTTCAGAAAATTTATCAATGTTCTCCATAATATCACTGTTTACATGTACAGTGTACATGTCCGCATCGTCGCATAAACAACAATGATCGATCCACAATACCATTACTGTATTGGAATATACAAGGGGCGGGGCTTACTGGCGGTGAGATTAAAGCGGGGTCCGCTTCACGCATCAGTGCGTAAAGCGGTCCCAGGAAGCGAACACCGGGTTCGCTCTAGCGGACCCAGAGCTGACCCCGAGCGAACCCGGAGCGCACCCAAAGCGCACCCGGAGCGGTCCCAAAATTTCTGAAAGCGAACCCGAAGCGGACCCCGAGCGAACCCGTGAAGCGAACCCGGGGTCCGCTCCGGGTTCGCTCTGGTGTTAGGTTGTGTCCGGTCGGTACTGTATATTGGATTTCAAAGCTTCATAACAAACCTTACAAACAAAGATACATTGAGGCTTCCAGTAAATGTTCAACCAAGCCTCTTTCGTTTCTCTTCGCTAAGATACAGACCCTGAGACGTGCAACTACCCCAAAAAAGCGTGTGACTTTCGTGCGCTTTCCGTTTCGTGTAAACCGTGCAGCGTTTCGTGTAAACCGTGCAGCGTTTCGTGTAAACCGTGTAGCGTTTCGTGTAAACCGTGCAGCGTTTCGTGTGAGCTCCAAAGCGTTTCGTGCAAACCGTGTAGCGAGCGTGCGAAAAGCGTGTAAGAAACGTGCGACTTTCGTGTAAGAACCGTGTGAGAAACGTGCGACTTTCGTGCAAGAATCGTGTAAGATTCATTCGGAAGTCATTTCATTTTAAATATGGCTATCGATGGGTCAGGATGTAAAATTCTATTAGTATTTTATTATTGAATTAGTTATGCTTGTGATATTAAAGGAGTAAAAACCACAAAAAAAAAAAAATGGAACAACAAAATGAAATTAAAAGGTATTGTATAATTTATATTTGTTTGATTTCTTTTCTTTCTATAGAAAATGTGTTCAAATTAATCAACTATTTACAACAATTTTAAGGGGTATGAATTCAATATACTATCAACGCGATCGCGGCTTCGTAAATATATTTTCTCAAAGAAAGAAAGAAATACCGGTATTATTTTTTTAAATTAAAGCAAAAATATATCAGGACTCCGCTCTTGTCTTTACATTTAAAGTACGTGAAAGAAAGTTTTGAAACGATGTGTCATTTAATACTTCTCAATACATAAAATATGTTGCCCATTATTGCCAAATAAATGGATTTTATAATTTTAATTCACATGCACTGACGACCACATCTTTATAAATGAGGAGGGGGGGGGGTAAATTAAATTACTAGTAGAGTCTTTCATTTTGTGTTGTAACTTTTAATCTAATGTTAGTTTAAATAAATGTGTAATTTTCTATTCTTTTTTAAATCCCTTTGAAAATGTGTGCACAGATACACCCCTTAAAAATGTATTGGAATCTTCTTTTTGCCTTTCAACTGTGATCAAGGTCATTTACAACAGCGATCACCGGCTCCGAGTGCATGGCAACTGAAAACCTGTTTTGCTATATGTACATGTTGAGTTCACGGCTTAATGACACCTGAAAATTACGACTGGATTTTATTTCTTTTTAAATAAAATGGTTCTATAAATATGTATGGGTACAACTTATAAATCAGCGGATTTCATCTTTTATTTGTAAATCCGAATTTCTAGCCGTATAAACAGTAAAATAAGCAGAACTGATTTGGTAGTCTTTTCATTAATATCATGTAAGAAAACCTTAGGAGTAAATCATGAATAATTGTATATTATTTGTTTTATATATCAAGTACTTTTTATTTCATCTCAGATATTTCAGTTTTCTTGTAATATACCTGAATGCCGGTGTAAAGATCGATCTATATTGTATGTACAATGTATAGTCAAATGCCGCGACTACTAGTATTAATAAATGTACACATATATACATACGTTAAGTCTTGTTTTGAAATGAAGGATTTTACAGTATGATGGGTATACTGATGTTATTTGATAAGTTTCATTTAAAAAGAAAATAGAATAGATTAATAGATCACATTAACCCCCCCCCCCTTACCGGTTTCCCTCCTATCGATAATGCTTGCGTAAAATGAAAAAAAAATCTTTAAAAATGTATCAATAATCGTTAGGAGAGTATATAGGCAAATTTTATTACTAATTTAAAATCAAAATCACGAAAAATAATCCGCCTACGGAAATCAAACACAATATAATCAATATTATTCAAAAGCAATGAGTTCATATTCCTGCAGAAAGAAATCGAATTTGTGTTTAATTTATTAAATTATGCTCGTAAAAACATTACATTGAAATGAATGACTAATACCTTTATATAAAAATTGTATTTTATTAAACAGTCATTCATTATACCGGCATTTCGTTTTTAAACAGTTGGATAAATAAATAAATACGAACTGAAAATTATTTATTAAATAATTACAACTGTCAGAGTATTAAATATTTCTATCGGTTTATATAAGACTAGTGTACTGATATTTAACTTAAACAGCTGCTTAATGTGGCTTTGTGAAAGATTTCCATTGAATTAATGATAAAACGGTAATAATGCCCGAGATATTCCGAGTAGAAAAATCCAAACCGAGGCCAAAACGTGCCAGAATCGTGCACAAAGCATGTGAGAAACGTGTACAAAGCGTTTCGTGCAGCCTTTCGTGTAAACCGTGCAGCCTTTCGTGCAAAGCGTTTCGTGTAAACCGTGTAGCGTTTCGTGCAAACCGTGTAGCGTTTCGTGTAAACCGTGCAGCGCTTCGTGCAAACCGTGTAGCGTTCGTGTACCGTTCATGCAGCGAGCGTGTGGGGTAGTAGCACGTCTCAGGGTCTGTATTGACAGTAGTGAATTCGAAGGAAAAACTTCGAGAGCACTGTGCAACAATATATTCAAGAAGTATTGTGAATGAGATGTGGATACTCAAAAATTTCAAGGGGCTTTTGGACAATTTGAAATTACAAGAATTTACTAAAATCAACAGCTTAAAAATCAACGACTTTTCAACTTTATGCACAACCTTTCCCCACGATAAAGGAAAGTCCAGATTTTTTTTTTATATCATTGACAACTGTTTTTACAATAAAAATGGAACTCTTAAATGATTGCATACACAAGTACTCTGAAGTTGACATAAAAAAGATGCTTGAGTTTTTGATTGATTAGTCTTTTTGAGGTTGAAACTTTCACTGACATTACCCCAAAACAATCAAAATCACTGGTCTCTTAACGTTCTTGAGCGGAATCATGTTCTGAAGAAGAGACTGCCTGTGCACTGAAAACACAGAGGGGGAAATGAAAAAGTAATAGTTTTATCGTCAAATTTGCTTATTGCAAATATTTTAAGGATAGTCTTTATAATAGTTATATTCATTCTATTATATTTACATTTGCAAATGTTTTCCTTTACATAACACTACTGAAGGGAAGCGTTTTTATAACTGTGTAAATACAGGTTTGGTGTCAAGAGGTCATAGATGTGCCTTTGGATAAACGTTCGACGTAATCTCTCTGTGACGTCATAAAGGGTCGACGCGCGTTTAGTGGATTACATACATACCGTTAGGTTTGAAAAATTAACGCATTTCACACGTTAAAAGTAACAATCAGGCAAATATAAAGTATGAATAAGTCATAAATGTAAATATAAGTAATAAGGTATCATTTTTTGAGTTTTATTGAGATGTAAAACGGGTTGACACATGATCAAATCTTCCATAAAGCCCTTCGGGCTTTATGGGATTTGATCACGTGACCAACCCGTTTTACATCTCAATAAAACTCAAAAAATGATACCTTATTTCTTAAATATATTCTATACGGGATTTTTTTTAAAGTGTATCAATATTTCTTTCTCCTCTTTGTTCGTTTCGTTCTTCCCGTGTCATTTGCAAAATATACTTTGTCAATTTTGGAATTCAGAGTCTTACATGTATATTAGATCTGCATAAATGTAATAGTTTTCACACATGTTTTTTTTTCAGTCAAATCATTATAGCAGGGATCCTCATTGTCCATTTTTGTCTCTTCTATACTTATTCCTCATTTCTTTTTCTTGAATATCCTGCAAAAAAATAACGATTCCTTCTATTGAAAATTATTTGAAAGAATTGAGAAGCAAAATAATAATTGTAAATTCGTAGATTCCAGGTAACACCCCTTTGATGATGCAAACTATGACGTTATCTCAAAGTTATTTTTGTAGTATTTTCATCCTTGCATAAAAGACACGTCGCCATAATTTTTTTAAAAAATTTATATTTTCATCTTCAAGGATACATAACACATTAACACATTTTATGTAAGAATTTATTAATTTTCTTTGATTTTGAATATAAATGATATGATTTATTCCCAAAATATTTAGATTTTTTTAATTAAATTTGAAATATTATTACTTGTTTTCGTTTTTTTCAAGGAATTGAGACACCGGTGGATTGAAAACCACCATGTAAAATTTCATAAGCATTACCACTTTGCATTTTCCAACTACGAAAACAAATCTCCGCAACCAATATATTTCCCAAGTCCTCCAAAATTTGATCCATGAAAATATGTGATTTTACAGTATTTTGTTGTTATATTACCTATTTTTCTTTTCTTATCCTTATTATTTTTTGTGCATAGATATACGACACATTATCTTTTTTTGTAAATATACACACAATTTTGCGAAACATTTCATTGACAATGTGATAAAATCTTAACAATTTCTCCAACTCTGCCTGGATTATACTACTTTGTACACATAACATCATTTGAGTTTCTTATTTTAGTATTAATCTATTTAAAATATCGATGATTCTGATGAAAGTTTATTATTAGTATTATTCAGGCAAAAACAAGAAAGAGCCCAGGGGTCTTAGGTTCAATGAAGGTGTATTGCTCAAATTTGTTTGAAACAAGGTATGTGCCTGATGCACGATTAGCTCACTTAATATCATAAAAAAGTGTATTATTGTCACATCAATAAAGCCATCGAGAGCAGGTTATATCCAACTCAGTATTTTGATATTATATGATAATGTAGAATAATAATATCAATAAATTATGTACATAATATTCGAACAGACACCTATCGTAATTCAAGATCAACATACTCTATCAATAAGAACAAAAGCGATGTAGAGGAATTCTATCAATAGAGCTTGAAGCATTCTGTGCGAACCTACAATGCCATATTTACTACCACATGACAAATGTCTGTACATTCGTTTTATAGATTTATAATGACAATACAGATAAAAAAAATCATTGCGGAAAAGAAGCAGTTTTATAAAAGAACATGTGCCTTAATGATTTATCATTGAATATTATTTATTTTTTAAATATATAGTTATCATATAAATAATTATTTATTAATTACTAAAAGGTCGATGGCGCGAATGCAATAACGCCATTGCAAAATGAGGATAAAGCAACAATGCGATGAATATGATGCGATGCTGTAACAATACTAGGACATTGCAGAGTTAACATGATAGTGAACATCGCTGCATCGCCATTGTGTTCGAACCATCGGCATTGCATTATCGCTTCATTGCACAATATTGACCAGAATATTGATGATGCTATGATGTTTTGGTGAAATACATGACCATATCCAAATTCCACATTTTCATTCCCCAGTAAATGAAAATTTGGGGTATATAGTTTTTTTCGTGTCCGTCTGTCTGTTTGTCCGCAAAACATTTCCTAATAATTTTTGATTTTGTTACATGACATGTATTTGGGTACCATCAAATTTTATCTTTTAACCTTGACCTTTGACTCTCTTTTACACAAAAATTTCTAACTTTCAAAATGGCCATATTTGTTGAACAGTAGATACCAGGACTTTTATAATTTATATGTGTTTTCTTTTTCGAAGAGACATTTCATTGAATACCAACAACCTTGACCTTTTGACCTCGGAGATTTCCGTACTTATGGAAAAACTTTAACCTTGGCCATATCTTTTGAATGGTAGAAGCTATTGCTTTTATTCTTCACATATAAAATTGTTGTGAAAAGACCCTTCATTGGATAAACTTTGACCCTTTAACCTTGACCTTGGAGTTTGACCTACATTTAATAAGCAAAACTTGACCATAACTTTCAAAGGGTTAAGGCAAATGCTTTCATACTTTATATATTAATCCTCGTGACAAGAACTTTCATTTCAAATCAAGAACTTTGACCCTTTAATCTTAACCTTGGAGTTTGACTTAATTTTTAAAAAGTCTTGGTTATAACTTTTATACGGACTGGGCTTCCATACTTCAAATATGTATTCTTTGTGGTAAGGTCTTTCATTGGATACCAGTTACTTTGACCTTTTGAACTTGACCTTTGAAATTTATGTTCTTAGGAAGAAACCTTAACCTTGGCTTACTCTCATATTTCACAATTGTATTTCCAGTGAGAATATCCAATTTTAGGTACCAATATATTTAATTTGCATTGAAGAAAAATATAATCTTTGCTACATGTACTTGTACATGAATGTTGCCATACGGACGCATCAGTGTTTCACAAACACATCTTGTTTTTATATTCATTTGTACCAAAACTATAACGTATTGCTAAATATCTGAAAGTTGGCGTGTTTCATTTATTTATTTAATATTTATTTTTATTTTACAATTAAGGACTTTAAAAAACAATGCTCTAGATAGAGCAAAAAAAGAGGTATGCTCAATTAATAAACTTGGACATGATAATTTAAAATTACATACTAGATCTTT
Source organism: Saccostrea cuccullata (assembly GCF_032062105.1). NCBI lineage: Eukaryota > Metazoa > Mollusca > Bivalvia > Ostreida > Ostreidae > Saccostrea > Saccostrea cuccullata. Next base: position 161,771 of record NW_026921197.1, read on the forward strand.
TTCCCGATTTTATGACGTTCTCTTCCCCGTCTTATCGAACTGGTATTTGACGACCTGTTCTTTTTCTTCCTCTTTTATGTCTGCAAAACGAAATGTGTAATTATAGTGTTTATAATTCGAGACAGCATCCAAGAAAAAGTCGACATAAATTGTGAAAGACTTTTAAATTCTTAACAATACAGCTTTGTCACCAGGTCATAACATAAGGACCCCTTGAAGCTTCAGATGTGCCTAGTAGGAGTGGTCAGTTGACTTGATGTAATAATGAAGCCATATCGAGAGAACTAATTAAAGATTAGGAATCATTTACATCCTATTTAATTATACAAATTATTCCTAAAATAATACTAGGCATTAGAGTGCATATTTCTTTGATCTGAAGTTTATTTCAAACCTTAAAATTCAATTCCATATTATTGTTGTAATTTAAGTTAAATACCTTTGTTATCTTCTAATTCATTTTGATCTGCTAAGTTAAATACCTTTGTTATCTTCTAATTCATTTTGATCTGCTAAACACTGCTTCAGCTGTTTTATTTGGGAGGATAGTTTTTCTGAAAAGAAATTTTAACATAATTAGAATTTTTTTCCTTGAGGACCAACGAAAAATTTTCATACAGTGCCTGTATTTCAAAGTTGTTTGATCCTATTTAAGAACGTAACTTACCTTTACAAAATATAATCAGAAGCACAAAGATGCTACAGGTAACAAATAATGCTAAAGCTCCTCCGAGAAATCCATAATTTACATCATCGTCATTAGAAACCCTATAATTCGATTAAAACCATGACATTAATGATACCTCGTTTACCTTTGCGGTGTAATCTTAAAGAAAATATAAAGTTTTCAAAATTATATGTGTAGAACAATGTATTCCTGCATACTGATGATCATTCCAATCATGTAGAGGTAGAATAAAATCAATCGATTTTCCTTTGGACACGAGAATATGTCATATAAGCAATCTATCTTGATCTTAATCTGTTTTTTGCACACATTATACATAATGTTCGTATAATTTAGTTAACTTTGTAATAAATATCTTTCAGGGAAAAATTTGCACGACTGCAAGAGAGTTAGGCTCAGCGCATTTGCAAAATCAAAATAGTCCTTATGGATTCAAAATATGTAGATTAACCCTTCTTGATCCATATTCTATATTATGTATAACGTCAAAGATTTAACAAATCTTCTCTCAAAGACAAAAAGTTATATTGTTTACATTGTTACATAATCAATACAATAAAAGGTAAAATTAAAAATAAAATATATACCTTTGTTTCGTGTGAAGTGAATAGGACTGTGGTGCATGGGTGATTGTTGAAAAGCTAGATGATAACGAAGTTTTTAACTCATGGGACACATTGTTGACAGTATTGATTGTTGAATTCAAATTTGAATTCCTATTTACAAAAAGTGAATTAGAAATAGCGTGAGGATCCGAATTTTCATCACTTTTGGAAGTCTCTTGGTCCCCTATGTCTTTGTAGCAGGATTGATCTGCAATTAGATAAAATTGACTATGTACTAAAAGGGTAGGTACGGTAATAAAATACCTTTCATATTATACCATTCATAAATTTGTTAGTTGCCCTCTTCCAACCGACTGGCTAATAATTCCGCCATTCAAAATTGTCTTTTTTTTTAAACGTAAAGGCAACTACATGTATTTATAAACTGTATATATGCACTCTGGAAAACGGATTTTGAATTTCAGCATTGATGTTGAAATGTACGTGGAAAGAAATTTCTCCCTACTACCTACCGACCCATCTTTTTTCATCCTGAATCTGGAGAAGGCAATCCACTTTCATTTAAGATAAAAAAAATATCGAAATCAAGTAATGGAAATACATTGTACGTTTCAATTTTTATTTTATTTTTTTTTTATCACTTAAAAAGGTTTTACTTACATTTATACGATGTGGTAGAGTTATAGTTAAAGGGACACTCTTTGCAAGGGCGGCTGTACAGTTTGAAAATACGCCCTACCCCTGGATTGTATTGAATGCAATAAGAACCTACAAAAAGAAAATTTTCAATAATCAATGTGAAATGTTACCGAATGACAAAAAATCTATTGCAAGTCTAAATACGTGTAGTTAGATTTGATGAAGGGACAATTACACAGACAGCAAGTGAATTAAACGAGTTTTAAATATGATAAACTGTATATTATTTCATGAGTAAACCTTTGTTTAATATAAGAGTTTTTTTAAACTTATACTCTTATATGTACGTTATTTCTGCGAAAAAGAATAAATTCATCTTAAAAAAAATCGAGTAAGAAAAATTAAAAATGGTAAAATCAAGCACATATCAAAGTTCTTAATCTATCGTGTACCTCATGCATGTGGCTGATGTCTGGTAAAATTCTAAGAGAAAAGAAGCTAAATGTGTTAACTGATAGAAAAAAATAGTTACTCATTTTCAGTGTATAATTGATACATGTATTTAAAAAAAAACATTAGAATTAAACTTGAAATTTTTGAATAGATATTTCTTCAGGTGTTTTCGATGAAAATATTTTCCCCGTTAATGATTGATTGATACTGTTTCACGCCGAGTCGGCTATATTTCAGTCATATTTCGGTGGATCTGTAAATGATGATTTAAACAACATTTCACAGCCTTATATACGAAGATTTTTTTCACATGTGTATCTTAGTGAAATACGTACCTGTTAGATGTGTTTCTGGTGCACATACTTCTATTGTTGCATTTCCCCATGGATTTAGTGCACAGTGATACACACAACGTTCATCCCAACAAGCTTTTACCGCTGAGCAGTTTTTCAACCGAGCTCTTTTGATATATGTGTTTTCGTCATATGGGCATGAAGGTACAATTGTCATTGAAGACAATGAAGACGCACACTGAAAATGTAATGAAATGAAGAACATTTACATTCACTTACAAATGTAATTATAATCAACATTTCTGAACACGTTTAATATAGTCTACCTGTTTAAATAACGAAGTTTTTTTTTGTTTAGCCGTTCCCTTCGAGAATTTTTCGCTCATCTAGAGACATTACAGCTTGCAATTCCAGGGATGCAAATTTAGTCATAATACTCCGCAACAGGTTCAATGAGCAGTGAACAATTTTTTTCGAGGCAGCGCCTACTGCGACACGATCCCTCTGGACTTCATTATCTGGAACATTCCAAAAATTTTAAACTTCATACTTCTCACTGCATATTTTTGCGAGAAGCACAACTCGCCAAAAAATACTCGCGTAGATATTCATGGTGCTGCATTCGATGCAAAATTTCTTGATCAACTGTCCACTAACGAATTTTTCCCTTCAAGCCATTATGCGCTGTTGGGTATTATTAGGAATGAGTTGAACTAAAACATAAAACTACATTGTAGCAGGGAGAGAATCTTGAGGGTCGCAAGACATATTATCTTGTTTTTTAAGTGTAATAAATATTTACATCTACATTTTAAGGTTATCTCTCTTTCTCTTTCCAAATGCATGTACCTAAACATAGAGGTTATTACTGAAAAGAAACCCAGTGCACAAAACATTGTGTGGCTCCCCGGCTATACGGACGCGGTAATTCTTGTTCACACACATTCTTTGGGGAGGGAGGGGGTTCGTATTAGTCTCTACTACATTTAATTCTGCTAAGCGCATTTAATAGCATGATACCACAAATCAATCGCGTTTTATAGAAATCACAGATTTAAAACAATTATAGCTGATTTATTTCCGACTCGGATAAAAATATCAAACATAGTTTAAAGTCAATTTAACTTTAGTAAGGTGGGGTTATTTAAGTTCAAAATCGGTGCAAATTTGCATTCGGACGAACATTGTAAATACATGTATCTTGTAAATCTACACTCGTATTTTTATATTTAGCTCAGATATCCATATATAGCTTTACGAATATGGATTTAAATTATATCAGATTGATACGTGTATAAACATGTGAAAAATTGAGCATACATACTTTTATCCAACGTTTAACACGAATGGATTTTGTTTCCACTAACATGGCAATTACCACTAAGAAGATAATTAACTGGCTGAGAATGGTACTTCTGTTTCTAAATACAGTAGCCATAACTTAGAAAGTTCTTTTGCTTCGCGGAGGATATTGTTGAAATGTCTTCAGATAACCCTTTCCCTGTGGAGTAATATTTGAAAGATTATAACCGATATACACCAGAAATAAACTTAATTTTATCAATATGCATGTTATAAATATAAGAAAACAAAGAAACAAAGTCATGGCATGCTATTGTGTGTGTGTGTGTGTGGGGGGGGGGGGGTGTTACACAAAAATCAAGGCTGGAATCGAAGTGAGAAAAAAGGCGGGTTAAGAATTAATTTGTTTAAACGTGAACAAAGTTCACAATAACTTGCTAAAATCTGATAAACTTATTTCATGGGTGTTTGTCTGTGTTTTGGGGAAATAGTTGTCATGTCCATTTCTTCAGATACAGGTACGTGTTTTTCTTACTATTTTAAGGGGAAGTCAGAGTTTTTTGGGAGGCTGTCCAAGGTCAAATGAAAATTTATCAATTCTGATAACCCCTTTCTCTACATAGATCCATGCATTGACAAATTGATTCAAAGTAAACTTCAAGTTAACACATGTAAACTCCTCCTGTTCCTCTTAAACTTATTAAGGGAACTCTTAATTAAGTGCACGTGTAATGAAAAGTTTTAACAAGGACATATTCAAGGAATAAACCTCTGATTATCATTTGAAAGAATTAAGCTTCTATATAATTCATTACTGTTAACCCATAACCACTTAAAATGCAAGTTAAATTGCTGTTTATGTATCATTATACAACATTTAACCTCTGCATGCCAAAATATGATAAAAATGAAATCGAGTAATATATTTTAAACCATAAAATTAATGATAATTAACGAATTGACAATTAACTTACTCACACAGTTTTTGTCTTGACTTCAAGATTTTGAAATCCGCATTGTTTATCCAAGCAACACCAATCAGGTGAAAGCAATCGGATCACCTCGCCTTTTTTCTGTTGCATAACAATGGACTTTTCTAGCGTACGACGGAAAAGGAAGAAGTGATCCGATTGAGGCTATGATTAAAAAAAAAGAACGGGAACAAGGAGTATAAATACTCCCTGAGGGGGAGTATTAAATATTTAAAAAAAAGACGTGCTAACAGCTTCTATATACCATAGCAAAGATGTCGCTATAGTGAACGTAGGTAAAATCAGGAATATCTTAGGTTTCCCAGTTTTTTTTTTTAACCATTTTGATATTTTACGTGGCCTTGAAGAGAGCCTGGAAAACGCAAGTGATATTTCGGACAAGCATACATACCTGAACAGTGTCGGATCTTTCAGACAAAATGATCTGGCTTGTAAAGAATGAATGCAATTTTGATATACGTGTATTTGGACCTGTTAGAGGATACATGGCAGCCATGGGCATTAGTAAATATTATAACATCACGAAGCATTTTGATCCGCTCCACCATTCATTGAATCATCGATGCATAAACTTACGTTGTGAATTGTTTTAATGTTTTTATGTGATGCAGTTGGTCAAAAATCGAAGCTCTGCTAACTTCTTTTTAAAGAAAAGAAATATATATACTTCTAAAGGCTTCATTAATTTAGAAAGATAAATAAAACTGAAGTTATCTAGATACAATCATCTATAAATAAATGCAAGAAAGATAACCCGAGGCATGCATGCATATATACGTCGCGCGCAGCACTGTAAAGGCCTACTATGAGAAATCAATGGAAAATAGACGTGCAAAAAAGGGGATTCATTAAAAACTGAATTTATTTTGATTAAGCTGTTCTATTATTACAGAACTTTAATACTTACGGAAATAGCATAGTATTACCCACTCTGTACTGTATGAAGTTTAGTCCCATCAATGGACAGTCACGTGAAGATTGCATAATTTGTGTACTGAATGTAGGTCATTAACAAATTTCAATATCACAAGGGCATACACTAGTACACTTAAAATTCAAGCTATTTCTTGTTTCTGCATACTTGGTAGTATCTGATATGTGCTGCTGCTTTGAATAGAATACGCGTTTTAATAGTTAGATTTTCAAGTAAATAGGCCAATGTCGAAATTTGTTTGACTTTCACCAAATATTTTGTGTACTTACAAAATTACGCCCTCGATTTAAAGAAAGCAGCTGCACTTTTCCAGTTGAGGAAAAAATTCTTTATCTATATTCAAAAAATGTTTAAGATCTATGCAGTGTATGCCCTTGCGAAAGTACGATTTTATAAGGCATCTCGATGTACAATATACGTAATCTGTATATAAAAACACGACATAATTAATAAAATACATCCTCTTGATAGTTAATGCATAATCGCACTAAACAAAGGATAAATATTGGTATTAATCGACTATTTAAAACCTGTTTATAATATTCCGTTTTATTATAAAACGCATTTTTCATTGTAAAAAAATTCCCCAATCTGCCTCTCACAGCACATGAAATACGTCATTTTTACCAAAATGACGTCATATTCACAAGTTCATCGCGATCAGTACTTTGTTTATAACCAGCTACATGGGATTTAACTAGCAACTTTTATTAATGCATTGATACGTTTTATTGTTGTTTATTATACTAATACAGTTAAAAGTTGCAAATTATATTATTTTCAGGTACATAAAAATCATTTTTGTTTGACGTTACAGAAAACTTTTCCGGTATAAATTAGGCCCGCCCCTTTTTCAAGCCTTAACAATGCTGTACACTTAAGAGGTATCAGAGAGGGGATATTTTTTTTAGCAACAACTGAAGAATATTTTTATCAGGTCTTTTAAACAAATATTTTTCGGTACTTTTCGGAAGCGAGCATTTAAAAAAAAATGCAAAATTGAGCTAACATTATCGATGTTTATTTATTCTTATATTTTCTATATTAATATATTTCAGTAATTTGTCAAATAGGCAGACAGGACGAAAAGGAAATACTTTGAATTGAAGAAAAAAAAAAGAAAATGTTTATTACACACCGTTCATAAATTTCAGCGCATTTCAAATGTTATTCTTTGTTTGTTTGCTTGTTTATGTTTGTTTGTTTGCTAATTTTTTTAATTTTAATGTTTGTATGAGGGTTAAAAATTAAAGTATTTTCTGCATTTTTTTTGTCGGTAGTCAGTCTGATATTTGTAATTCATAATATCTACACAGTATAAATCTCTACAGTAACATGTATGTATATCATCTCCGGCTACAAGCGTTTTACTGATAATGCTCAGTTATCAATTGGGGATGTTGCTTAAATTGTTTTCGAATTGGATAAACGGATTAATTTTATTCTTCTAATTGGATAAACGGATTAATTTTATTCTTCTTGTAGAAAAATGCTTTAGAATTAGTCTAATTTAGTTTTGTACATGTAATAAAAAACTTAGTGACACGGTCAGTTAGGGACCTCTATACAGGGTGTGATATGGTAACCCATACTAAAAATAAAGAATATATGAGCCTATTATGAATATATCAAGTTTTAATCCAAAAAAAAACCAATCGAAATAGAAATTAAAATATCATAACAGATGACAAGAAATTTACTTACCGAAACCGTTTCTTAGCTGCCATTTTTATTTACATTAACAACGCTTCGAACGGAATCGCGTGCCCGAATTAATTTACACATGAAATGAAATCCTTTTTTCTCTAAACTATACCTATCTTTTTTTTTTCAGTAACTCAAAATTATTTTTTCACTTGTTTAATGTTTGTATGACGGTTAAAAATTAAAGTATTTTCTGCATTTTTTTGTCGGTAGTCAGTCTGATATTTGTAATTCATAATATCTACACAGTATAAATCTCTACAGTAACATGTATGTATATCATCTCCGGCTACAAGCGTTTTACTGATAATGCTCAGTTATCAATTGGGGATGTTGCTTAAATTGTTTTCGAATTGGATAAACGGATTAATTTTATTCTTCTAATTGAATAAACGGATTAATTTTATTCTTCTTGTAGAAAAATGCTTTAGAATTAGTCTAATTTAGTTTTGTACATATAATAAAAAACTTAGTGACACGGTCAGTTAGGGACCTCTATACAGGGTGTGATATGGTAACCCATACTGGGCGACGTCTGCATGTACGACTCCGTATTAGGTCCCTAATTAACTGTGTTACGAATTTACCCCGCTGATGACTTTTTGAACTATATTAAAAAATATATGAGCTTATCATGAAGATATCAAGTTTTAATAAAAAAAAAACATCGAAATAAAAATTAAAATATCATAACAGGTGACAAGAAATTAACTTTCCCAAACCGTAGCCTAGCTGCCATTTTTATTTACATTAACGACGATTCTAACGGAATCGCGTGCCCGAATTCAATATTACATGTACTCCTTGGTATGTACTCCTTGACAGGGAAGTTATTCGGAAAATATCGACACTCCTCGGCTGACTTCCCTACGCTCCATTCAAACCTCGGATGTGACAGGTGGAGGAATACGCATCAAGTCGATGCATTTCTCTGCCTGAATCTGTATACGTAAGAACTTGCAGAGTATCTTATACAGATTTATTTATCATATCCTTCCTTATAAAATCATCTAAATTACCACACTTAGCATTTAAATTACCTCCTTAAAAAAACCTTTCTCTTGTTAGAAAATTTGCAAATTATTTTTCCAAATACTGCAGAATTTCTGCATCTTCTTTTTTATATAAAAAGTACCTTCTTTCTGGTGGTATGCAGCAAAAAGATTTCATTTACATTTGACCCTTTTCTTTCAGATCCAGCATTCCGAAAGAACTATAATATTAATATCATATTTATTTACAATATTTACAGACTTCTTATCTTTCAGGTTTTGTCTAATACCTTTATTTACATTCAACACTATGAAAGAAAGGTTAGAGGTGAAGTCACTGACCTCTCTGTCTCTACAATGTTGTTCAGTCACACGTTTGCTGCGGCCGCACTCACAATGAAGAGTATCACGCTGCTTGGATGTGGCGGCCATGCACTCATCTAAAACCCATTGCAGTGCCCTGTGCTGAAGCGTAGCTCTGGTAATTAATTGTGTTCGTACGAGTGGCGTTCAATAAATAATGTCATTGGGGCTGGGAAAGAAAAAAAACCGCCTCTCTATGATTTAGTCTGAATGATTTAACTAAAATGTTCTCATTTAATTAAAACACATAAAATATTGAAGATCCTATGATTTGCTGTTCTTGGTTTTTTTTCTTCTTGATAGATGATTATCTCAGTTAAGGAAATGAAACAAGTCAAAGGTTGAAAGATCTGGCAAAATTTGTTGGTGTGAAAAAATATTAACTTTCTGTTTATCCCCAAAACTCCTTTACTCTTTATGGCTTGTGGGTCTAGACACTGTCATGAAGAAATTTAATGTAGTGAATTCCTCATTCTGTTTCCTTCCTCTCATTTCATTCCTTCCTTTCATTTTTTTGCGAAACATTTGTTTTGTAGATTCCTCCAGAAATTGAACTTCCTCCCCGAATATGATTTTGAACAATAAGACCACTAATATTTATGAAAATGCCATATAAAACTGCTGATGTGCTCTTGCAATTTCTTGCTCTTTTTATAATTAGCCTTTTGTAATTTTGTCAAGTGCATCTTATTGCAGATTTGTTTTGAGGGTTTAAGGCAAAATGGATTCAAGTTTCATTATATGTTTGAATTTCAGACATAAATGGAGAAGAACAATTTTTGATAGTTTTAAAGAATTGTAAAGAAATTCCGACACGCTGTAGTTTTCACTCATTTTTCAAAATATAGGGTGACCTTAGAGTATTAAACTTTTTTACCATCAAATGTTCCTTTAAAGCAGTGTGAACTGCCCCAAAATGATTTCTTTCAATATTGCTATGTGTCTAAAAGTCAATAAAAGATAATCAATGATTATTTGTTGAATTTCACAGCTGCTTTAATGAAGCGTTTAATCTTACTCTAGTTTACTGATTCTTAACCATACATTTTTAATGCAGTGTCTCGAATAGCCTTGTTTTCCAGCTTCCAACAATGAAATAGTACGACGAAAAATGGTCACATCAATTGTTATCAATTCATTTAAGATTCAATAATGAGAGAAAGTCAAGTTTGATGTCATATGATTTCTATGTTTGTCATCGAGCTTATGGCATTATTTATTGAATGCCCCTCGTATAGTAGTCAATAGGATAAATCGTGTCCATATTCCCCCTCTGAGTACATGTAGCTATGACTGTCCGGGTCATACTGTCGACCGTTCACAATTAACTTATCGCGCACAAGTTTGACATACGACTCCTCGCTACGTAGTTGACGAATAAGTATGAGCTCCCGTCGACGTTTTTCCATGACCACTGGGTATTGTCTACGTAATCCAAAGGATGTTCCCCGTAGCCAGCTTGATCCGTCCAGTACCAAATCTAGATCCTCTCTATATACAGAGAACGCGGGTTTGTTAAGGCAGCACATGGATCAGAATTCGGCGAATTAACACTTTTTTATAATTAAAAAAACACTAATAAATCGGAAAAGTCAAGGATAAAACTTTTACCATAATTATGTACTCTATAGACTTCAATGGCACTTATACTACAGAAGGCAATTCACCACGACGTCACCACGTGACGTCTATAATTAGAAAATATGCCTTAATGAAAAAGTCAAAAGTTTAACACTACCCCGGGGATAATTAGTTCCAATTTATATTAATAGTCATGTTAAAACATCTTTGTACCATAAAAAGTGCTGCTAGAATCCTACTGTCCTCTTAAAGAAATAATTATTCAACAATTTCGGACGAAACCTTCCCAAAATTTTTTACATTTTGTTCATAACATCGAAAAAAATGCATAAATTCCCGTAAACCATACGATTATATCAGCACTTTCCAAAAACAAAAGAATAAGAACTTTAGATAGAAACAAAAATTAAGTTTCACGGTATGCGGCGTAGTGTTGAACTTTTGCATATTTTTTGTTACGAACGACAGAGGAAAGGCTGATCGGCAAGTAAACACCCTCCCTGCTTTAATTTTACGAAGAAGTTGCAGAATTATATTACCGTACCTTATTCACACGCTTTATTCCCACAAGAATCACACATGATATTCATTCTAAATCCTTTTAAACTCCGATTTCTTGTGTTTGTTTACATCGATTTTCGTTACTTTTCACTTTCACTCTGCTACTGCCTGATCAACAGTTATGACGTCACGGGTTTGGTATGTAACCCCTGTGATAACTACAGAGGCCCGGGAACGACAAAAGTCCGTTGATATTATTCCTCTGCATATTTTGGATCATTTTTACGGCCTCAAATCAATCTTAGATATCGATATTAAGAAATTGTTATCTCTAAATCTCACGTCATATAGCTTATTATGACGTCATAGCATATAGGCAAGTCGAATATTTGGTTGTAACCTTAACCTACCTGGAAACAAGCAACAATTGGTCGGGTTTTCCCTTTAGATCTAGAAAAACGATCGAAGAGATGGACGTTACTAAATTCTACTTGGTGAGTAGCCTCCAGCTCGTTGTGAAGAAAGTGACGCAACTTTCCCTGTGTATTTTCATTCTTTTTTTCTCCTCCCGAACACATTAAGTGGACCGAATGTAGTTTTCATTGCGAAATATTTCGTACATCATAGTAAAAAGAAGCGTACTGATTGTTTCAAAGCAACTTTTTTTTTCTTAAGGGTCATTGATCCTCTGATAAGAGAGATAACCCCTAATGACATACATGTCTATTATTCCTTTATAGATTTGCCACGTTGAAGTGTTTTTTGTCCAATTTTGTCCCGAAAGCTACGATATATTTGTCGGTATTTAACTTATAAAATACATTTCTTTTGAAAATCATCAAGGTTCAAGTAACATTTTATATGAGTTAGCAGAGGGTTTATGAATCTTAATTATTAAAATTAAACATAATTAAGAACTTCAAGGTGTAAAAATGTAATTGCAATTTTATATAACTGATTTTTTAAGGGATTTTGCACTTGATAGGTAGGTTGACGTCGTTACAGTGAGTTTTTGACTTTATGATAAACTGAAGATTTGTAGCAACCTCTACGGATAAAACGCCACTAAATGATACAAATACCATTTAGCGTTGCAATTGCAATTTAGAAATATCTTGCAAAATCTAATAGACACACACATCCACCATTCCTATACAATGAAATATCATTTGCCAAATCATTTACATATGCCCTTGTGCTTCTTTTTGACCTCGAGCAAACAGTCTCGTATGATGAAAATAAAATACAAAACAGCAATTCATTCAATTTTATCTTAAACACTGTAGGGGATTTTTTTTAAGCAAAGGATCCGGAAATATTGATGCGAAACGCTTGTAAATTTAGTTCACGAGAAAGTCGAGGTTTTTGCTTACAACAGTGTGAACGTTCAGAACTCAGTTTGCATTAAGAAGCTCTCAAGTCTATGTCAACGAAGCCTATATTTCTATCAGTGTTACTGCTTTTGTCCTAGCTATTGTTTCTGACGAACTTACTTCGAGTACTAGTTTCTAACCTCTTTTGATAGGAGTTCTTGCCATATATTTTTAACTTGTGAAATCAAGTATACATGTCTCACACGATTTGGGCATGTTTTAGTTGACTGAGCCCGATCCATATATTGAGACAATTCTTTTTTTCGGAATTAGACTATCCTTGTAATCAGGTTTGTCCTTGATCTGGAAATAGAGGCGAAGAGTGGAAAATATAAATATTATGTCTTTATTAGCGCAATCATAGAATGGGCCCTTAAAATTAAATTAACACGGTCAAGTTCAAACAAATTTTACAGAATATAGATACATAAAAACATGTATGAAAACAAGATGATCGGACATGACAAAAGAACAGCAACTTTCACAATAAAACAATGTACCAATTGACATAATAGACATATAAAAAAATCAAATATTAATTAATTCAGCTAGGAATAGAGAGATAATTATTTACATATCGCTAACAAATGTTCAGCTCTTACAAAGTTTTAAGAATAGAATTTTTGCTCGTCATTATACACTTCTCAAAACCATTTACAATTTTAATAATTACAAAAAAATTTTCTCCCTACATAAAAGAGTTGTACTTAGTGATATGTCTTATTTCCCTTTAGCTAACTATATTTTAAATTGTCAAATTATTAAACAAGATATAAATGCAATAAGCGTATTTACGGAAAACAATAATTATTTTTTTCCAGTGTACTAATTCAAATCTTAATTAATTCCAAAATAGATTAAATGCATATACGAGAAGAAAATGAAAGTAAATAATTTAAATACAAGTACATACCTAGAAAAAGAGGCGAGGAGTGGGAAATATTAATGTTATGTCTTTATAAGCGCAATCATAGAATGGATGCCCAACTGTTGCCCAATTAAAAGAAATAGGTTTTCAAAAAGGACCACTCAAAAATTAAACTCAAGATTTTAAGATAACAATATGTCAAAAGGCAATTAACGAGTAATGGTAATTAAATGACAGTTATAAACAATTTGAAGCGAAAACAACTGAACATGAGAAAACAAGGTACTCGCTTCTGACATCTTGGAACTGAACAATTAATTGGTTCAAATCTGTCTGAAAGTGAGAAAAAATAATTACATACATAAGTACATCAAAGAAAAAAATAATCAAGTACAATTAGTCTCAGATGTCACAATAAAAAGATTGAACCATGAAGTAAACAAAATATTAAAACATTAATCTATACAACAAACAGAAAATAGTGAATTAAGGAAAATACGTGACATATATCTTAGAATCTAAAACATAATTTACTTGATAATCATATTAATGCTTTGATAGAGGCTTTATATGCAACTGAATGAATTTATACAATTATGTATAAACTGATAAAATCTAAGTGTGACATACATAACAAAATTCAATATTTCATCAAAATTAACACTCGTCAATGTTCTTTTACAAAATATCGTCACTTTTTCAACTCGTCAAATAACCACATTTACAGTAAATAACAATTAAGTTTTACTAGAGGACATTATAAAAGAACTGCGCAGATCTTAATTAAAAAAAATGGCAAGACGACAGCAGAGACATAAAGTTAAAGTTAGGTCACCTCAATGCGATTTGAGTGGACCATTTTGATTTAAAAATGTTTGTGAACATTAGGATTCTTAAAATTTCCTTTCTTGGTCAGTAGTTATAAGAGAGGAAACAAAGATTTCATTATTTGATCATCGATAACATCAGTTAATGTTGAAACTTATCCGTCCAGATAAATATTAAAAACGGGAATGAAAGAAGTTAAAATTTGGGACTGTAACACAAGTCATCCAAAGCATCTACAGGTATAATAAACACCTCTGAGAAGACTGAATTGACATTCACCTTAATCTACAATACATTTACCTACAACTTAACCATTGAATGTATGATATATTCAATGAAATTAGTTCAGCTGTCAGTTAATTTATTTTATCAATTTTCATTAGCAATGCAAGTGAAAAAAGATAACAATGAACATATCTTTGAGACCTTTTTTGTGATGCAAAAACTAGCGCTTTACTTAATGTTCGATCAATGGACTAGATTAAATTTATAAAGGGTGACAAAAATCTCAATCCTTATCAACATGTAATAGACGATAGAAAATGAGGGAATATCACGAAACGTGAGGAAAAAGATAAAATAAGAATACTAGTTGGAATATAGAAGGAAGCTATCAAGACATCATGTAATAAGACTTTGATCAAATTGGGTTGAAAACTATTTTTTACGGTATGGGTTCGTAAATTAAAATAATATTGTACTTATTCTCCTTTCGCAGAGGCATGCATAAGAAACATAAAGGGAAATAGTTTATCTATGGGTTGTCGATCAGTCGGGAGCTATGTACAAAAAGAAAGAGGAAGAGTTAAAGTGATTTGCATTGATAAGTTAGACATCTGCCCCTTTAACAAAAGTCATCCACATATAGAGAACACTTTTTTATGTGTCATCGGAATATAAATGTTCTAGATGTAGGAAATAACCGCAATTCTAGGCAATCTCCTCTTTCACTCTCAGGGAATTTTTGAATATTAATTAGTCTCCAATCTCCAAAAGAATTATTCTCTGTATTCCTATTGTTAAAAGTCTGATCTAGTATCAATATCAATCACAGAAGGATAAAACTAACGCTCAAATAGGACCTAAGGTCCCCTGCGCAGTTCACATATATCGGGCCTGTTTACTCCGCTACAAAATGTAGTGCGTTGCATACGTAAAGTGAAAATAGAATTTATCGTACTACTATGAAGCGAAAAAACGAAAAGATTATTTTGTTTGATTACTGCAATATTTTAATTTAATACTAGCAAATTAAAGCTTCAAATCTAAATTATAAAGTTTATTTGAAGTATTATAATTAAAAAAAATTAAGATCACTGTCATGGAAGTTTTACATAAGTTTTTTTTTTATTTCTTTGTTGCTGACAGTGATTTTTAAAATGGATTATTATACATGGCAGAATTTATCTATTTTAAATTTCTACTCAAAGGTGGAGATTTCCGATAATTATTGTAAATGTTGAAATTCTCATCTGAAGGTTGAACTATGAATCGTTTAATTACGGATATTTGAATAGACATGTAATGGCTGCACAAAAATCCCATAGATAAGTGCTGTTTCTCACGGGTATACTATTATAAATTTATGAAACATTATAAATGTTTTTTTTTTATTGTTAATGAAAAAAAAAATACATTTGTACCTAATGAATTTATCTACAAGTAGTAAGTTATTTCACGGAAGAATCTTGCGCAATAAATTAAATTTTTGTAATATCTAAAGCTTACAATCTGCGATATATCCAAAACTCGCAATTAAATATCAAAATCTTAGAAAAAGAATACATGTAGAAGACTGGCCGAAAGAAAGGGTCAAAGAAATCGGCTATAACTAACTTAATAAATTTAACATGAAAGATCTGTCATAAAAATAAATAAAGGAGTGAAAATGCGAATTTTCCGACTAGATAATTATAAATCATTCTCATTAGACTTTGTGTGTACTATAACATAAAATATTTTAAAATAGTTTTAAGTCGGCAAATGAAATAAATGCTGAAAATTATTACAGACTTAATATCATATGAGGCAAATTCGAAGGGAGGGATGTTGAAAGTCTATTACCAATTTAAAATTCGATAAACAAGATTTAACCTACCAGCGAAAAATAAAATTGACTTGACGGAATGAAATCGATTAATACGAGTACTATAAATTGATTCGGTGTAATACATTTAATCAGCTTGTCTGGTCACTGCGAACTCAGAGGACTTCGTTTGTCTTATTATTACATGTATAGTTTATGTACCATAAGTGCAGTAATTTAAAAAAAATGTTAAAAGACTTATTCACATGAACATTATGGAAACATTGCACAAATGAAATAAATCAGCAGATTGCCTTTAGGGTCTTTATTTCATTAAATACTATTTTCTGAGTCAAAATAATACAAAACCTTTTTGTTACAATAAATCTCTGTATGAAGTACATGTATGAGCTTCCAGATATTCTCGATTACAATAATTTTTATATATAAATGGCTCGGACAAAAAATTAACTCTTTCTCTAGTGACCTTGAATTTGCCGTAATATTGCCTTGAACCAATGCCATGACACACCCCAGGACCATTGGAGATCTTTGTATCTAGCAGCATGAGGTCTCAGATTCTCCATAAATGTAAAGCTTGGCCAGTGAAACAGACAATGTTATTCCTAACCCATTCATCCCCACCCCACCCCTCAAAATACACATCGTCAAACACTTTGTTTGCGGTGGTACTTCTTCGTAATCTATGTTAAATTTTGAATACCTATTCCAGTCATGATTTGAAAAACAATCATTTTTATTACATGTATTTCAGGAAGCCTTCATAAGTATGGTTTCTCATTCTTGCCCAGAAGTTCGTGAGAGTGACATTTTAAAATACCTCTTTCTATTTTTGCTAATCGTTATTCTATATTATCTTCATTTTATATCCCCCCAAAGGTTGCTGATCATGATCAAAAACATGTTGCCTAACCGAAACCACATGGGTTTAGACACGCATTTTTTTTTACATTTTTTTCCGTGAAGGAGGATGCGCATGGATGAAAGATTGAAGAAAATTTCGGATGTACAACAACACCCGTGCATGGACTTCATTTTAGTACTACATATTGTGTTTGAAGTTGAATAAAATCTATAAATAAATTAAATTAAAATAGGAAACAGAGATTACGTTTAATAGAATAAATAAGACAATATATTTGATACAAGAACTATCTGATGAATAAGTATAATGTATATGAGCAAGTGAGTCTTTCTCTCTCTCTCTCATTCATGTATTTTTTTAACCAAGAAAAATAATGTGCGTAAGATACAAGTTCATTAATTTAAAGAAAATACTCAATAACATGTACATGATGTATATGCGGTAAACGATACAAACGGTTTGACTATGCTGCCAGTTATGATTTTAACAATTAAAGTTAAGTCGTAAAAAGGTAGTTATTACATGTAATGATGATTTTGTAATATTCAGTAGC